>NC_056741.1:839462841-839762841 GCF_019279795.1 Protopterus annectens
GAAGCTGTTCTTTTTCCTTTAAAATGCTTTTCTTGTTTTTCAGAGCAAAGTCATTCTCAGCAGAAAATGTGCAGCTAAGCAGGACTTGAGCAGTCCTAGTTCAAGGAATTGACAAAATGAGCTAAGCACATGTGGATGTGTGAATGATGCAGTATTTTTCTTCTGCACATTTGGTCATGCTCAGTCATCTCTTCCCAGAAATCTTGTCATCAGTTGGTTTTGTTACAGTGATCTGCTTGCAGAAAAAGTAGACGTAAGAAAAGATCCCTTACTTCTTTGTAAAAGATCACTGAAACAGAATTTGAACATATTTCTTTAAGAATAAGTGTAGGATTATCAGTCGGAATTTCATTATTTAATTAAAATACTCGTGATGTAATTAACATACATATAGTGAAAACAGTAATAGAATGGAGGTTGTTTAACTAGAAGATGAAAAACAGTTTTTGTTTTACTGTTATAGCAGCTGTTTGAGGGACAGCTGAAGATAATATCCTCAGTTAATAGCATGTGAAAAGAGAAAGCTCAAAGGTTACCAAAAAAAAAAAAAAAAAAAACTTGAAGCACCAATGTATTGGTACAAAAATAATAGAAATATTTGTTAAGCTTGCAACATGTTCAGCATATTCAGTAACACTTATATAAATAGTTCTTATTTTCATGTTACTTTTAAAAACAAATTTTGCTGCAACAATTGAAGATGAAGTGTGACCTTGTTTTTGAAGTAATTCATGTCAAGGGTTTTAACTTCTGCTTGTGACGTTTGTGATTTATCATAGAACCTGTATCATTTGGCAGTGCCAGAACAGACAGTTCTACCATTATTGCTGTAAGAAGGACAGAAGGAACCTTTTTGTTTGTATTAAAAGAATACTAATCTTTCCACTGTTGACTTAGCAAGTCAAGTACTACTGCCAGGGCTCTTTTACCTGTACCCTGTCCCTCTTAGAAAACTGTTTAGTGTATGTATTTCGAGTGGTGCACAGCTAGCTAAGCTCACAGTACATCTGTAGTTAACAGAAATCAGTTTCTTTGACAGACACTTGACTAAATAATGTTCATGTGTGCCAAATACATTTTGTGGAATAGGTCTTCTGCAGGAGGAATTTTCTTTTTTCTAAGATGCAAGGTGGCCTTGGAATTGATCGTATAAAGGGAAGAAAAAGAAAAAGCCTTCCACATGGAGGTCTTTCCAGGTTTTGAATTTTACCTCTAAGTAAAAATTTTTGTCATTCAAACGTAGATTATATGAGTAATACTACAAATATATACATCTCAGAGAGACAGTTTGTTTGCACTGCATACATTAATGCAATAAAAAAATAATGTATCGTTTTACTTTAGTCTTTAGATTTACTTTGCCACGTTGTAAATACCCATCATAAGTATAAAGTAGAATATAACCCTGGTGAATTGTAGAATTATGAGTTAGTAGTATCTGAGTTAAGACATATATTATTACTGACTTACATACTCATTATAGATCACCATTAAGGGTTATGTTCAGTCTAGTTATGGATTTCTCTTTCATCTATTACAAAATTGTCTTGAAAGGGGATGTAAAGAGATTTTCAATTGCACAAAATTGCTCTGTATTTTGAATGTTTACAGCCATATTGCCAAAATATCCTCTGCCCGACAATTGTTAACTGCCAGTACAGCAATCATTTTATTTCCTTCTTCCCAGAGCTCTTGACTTTGGTGCTGATTGCTGTCAGATTATTAGAAGCCGACCTTTTAGTGCTTTGTTCTAATTCAAACAATCATACTGTCGACATTCCTAAATACAGGCTTTCTCAAAGAGATATGTGGATGAACAAAGCAAAATTATTTAAGATTTTCTTAAGCAGAGTGAACAGTGCATGTATGTAGTGGTATCTGTGCAACACACATGTATATTATATTGGTAATCACAAGCCCATCGTTTTACCCATGACTAGTACTGTTTAACTGCAAAGGTGAAATACAAGTGAGTAAATTGTGACTAGAAAGAGTAAAGTAGCATGCCTGATGAACCTAAAAAAATGGCATGACCACTGAGCACTGCAGTGAGTTTGCTATTATAAAACAGAGTTGGTTAAAAAATATTTCTTAACCTTTTTAATAACACAGTTATATATGATGTTTCTGTAGTGTAGTTTCACCGTCAAAGGTCAACAAAGTGCCTCTGACATATGGATAATACATGTGTAATGTTCTACTATATAGTTGTCTTATTCTGCAGCAGACTGAGTTCAGAGTTACTCCATAGGCACTTACAGCATGTAGGTAAGCACACAGAAACATAGTAACTGGTAAATATCCATACGTCTTACTGTCATAGCAGCAATTACCTAAGGAAGGCAAAGTTACATGATATCCTGAATATATTAGCCTTATGGGAACATTAGACAGGTTGTGCTCCTATACATTAAAATAGCTAGAGATAGGCAAGCAGTTGTGGGTTTGCAGTTCCTGTCACTGAGAATGCAACTCACCAGTATGACATATTTTAATGTTTTTTTTTTTTTTATACTAAAAAATGCAACAAAAATACTTTTGTGTGTTCTCTGGGCATCTTGTCATTCCAGCAATGTGGGTAGATTCACTATCAACAAGAAACCTTTAATGGCTAAAGTGTGGCATAGTGTGTAGGTGTGTGGTGTGGTGGGGATAGACTTCAGTAACTGTGTTTTTGGAATGCTATTTTAATAATAAGGGTACCATAACTGTATGTTGTTGTTGTTGTGTCTTTCGGCTTTTCCCGGTTAGGGGTCGCCACAGCGGAACTTCGGTCCGCTAATGATTGGTAGTTGATTTTTACGTGCCGAGTTACCAGCCCTGACGCACAACTTTCAACGAAGGTACGCCCATTCACGCACGTCTCTACGCAGGAGACACTCTAGCTGAGAATCGAACTGGGCAGCGTCTTATTGTGAGGCGACAACGCTACTGCAGCACCACTACCGCGGGTGGTACCATAAGTGCATGTTAATAAATTGTAATTCTGCTTTCTGTTGTTCTTTCTTTGGTGGTGGCAATGCTACTGTTAACTGTACAACCATATTTCCATTGTGTGTGCACTACTAAAAAGTATTGTTTGGGAACAGATTAAGGGTGATGTTAAATCCCTTAGAAAGAGTAATAGAAAGTATTTTAACTAGATGTTGTGCAAAGACTGTAGCACTGATACATAGCCACTGTAATGTACTTGCTTTTTTAATGATTGCTGTTTTTTTAGAAGGGATTATTTGGACTTTTCTATTTTCCTTGGAAAGAAATTCAGTGCCACCTTCACCCGTAAGATTTATGTTCAAAGCCCTGAAACATCTAAATCCCTTACTCCCCCAATTATCTCTAAAGATCATTTGAAGAAAGTGCCAATCAACACCATAAATAATTTCCCCACAAGACCTGACAGTATACCTGGCCGATTAATAGTGTTAAGATGCCCTGGCAGAGACACTTCTTAAACTCTTTAACCTAAGTTTAGCTAATGTTTTTTGTCCTTAATGAAGGGTGCACTGCAGTGGTTATGACCTTCCACAAGGCTGGCCTTACAACTAACCCAGAGTAATTACAGACCTATCAGCCTTACTAGCCTCATCTGCAAAGCTATGGAACATAACATAACTGACCTCATAAATTGCTGTATTAAGAATGTTATTAAACTTGATCCCCAGTAATTTAGTTTTGTGCAGGGTAAAGCCTGTCTATTTAATATTGTAAACTTATTTGATAGGCTTAGAGAAGCTATAAATGGTGGCCATACAATGCAAGTGGTGATACTGACCTGGTCATGGCCTTCAATACCATTTCCCATGCTGCATCATACAAAAGTTAAATGCATTAAAAATCAAATTATATGTTGTAAGATGAATTACAAACTGTCCGAAACATAGAAACCACACAGTCTGAGTTGCAAGTGCCTCATGAGAAAATATGAAAGTGATCAGTTGTGTCCATCAAGGCTCAATGCTGGGATATCTCCTTTTTTGGTATTTACTTCTCAGATCTCCAAGCAGGGAGCCAAGACCTCTGGCTAACAAAGTTTGTAGATGACTACAAACTGGGGGTTGTTAAGTCACCAGTGACACACAAACCCTCCAGAATGAACTCTCCCTAGTAAACTCTTGGTGTACTAAAATGGGCTCAAACTAAATGCTAAAATGTTGGCCAGCATTGTGGAATAGATGGATAAAATCCTAACTATGGCCCAGGTTACCTGGGTTGGATTACCGGTTTGGACATCTGAGGCATTAACAGGGAGGTATGGGCATGCCTATCCAGGGGGAAGGGCATTTGTTAAAGATGCTCCCCAAGGGGAGATGTAGTCCACAGAGGGGGGTAGGGCACAGACATTGTCAATGAACATGGGGGGGGGGGTGCAGGTATGGAAATAAGGGAATAATGATATATAACTCCCCTCAGTAGCAGAAGCAGTTGCCAGCACCAACCCCTAGAATGTCCTTAAGATCCATTCCAGACCCAGCTCATCTGAGATGTCTGGGGAGGAAGGAAGAGCAGGTAGACCAGATGATGGACAGGGAACTAGGATGGCCAGAATAAATGAAGCAGGAAGGGGAGAATAAAATAAATACTAAAAAGTGTAGTATCATAATTTTTGGTAGACAGACCCTCTCTCATCATATTGTATTGGCAACACACCTTTACAAATCAAAAAAATGTCAAGCCTCTAGGTCCTTGGGTTCATAGCTCCCTCTCTTTTGTCCATCATGTGACTAATGTCAGGAAATCCTTTTATTTAGCCCTGCTAATTGCCACAGAAATATTAATGAAGTCTAAAAAGGTAATCACTCCCTTATACTCTGCATTGAGCTGGACAGTTATCGAGTACAATACTCTCACTAAATATGTCAAACAATTAAAAAGACCCTAAAGGTTCCTAACTAAAAAGATCATAAACCTAAAGTCCCTGAGCTACCAAGAGATGCTGGAATCTCTACCTCTTTATTCAGTGTCTTAAATACTTTTTAGTGGGGAGATCTCTGTCCTGCTTGCCACAATATTAGAAGCCCAGTTGTCCTGGACTTCCTATATCTCTGCAAGTCCTATATCTCCACCAATACTAGATCCGGGGATGTAACTTTTCACCAACAGACAAATAAAACATGGTGGAGGGACAGGTTTATTTGTCTCTGTAACAGCATTGTTGTCTTTAGTAATGTGAATTGCTAAATGCCTGTGTAGGTGTAAATACTAAGAGAGTTTGTGAGCATATTTAACTTCTTAACTAAATACAGAGACAGTATCCACAAACAATTTCTCACTTGTCAGTCATAGTGAACTAGCCAGACCTATACAGAATTCACTTTATCTGATAGATCTGGAGTGTACCATGCTTTTGTATTAATGGTATAATATATTTTCATGGGTATAAGTTATTTTAACAAAGTGATATCTGTGCAACATAAAAAGACAAAAGTGATGATCTTACAGTGTAAACTTGTTCTGTGTTCACTACAAGCCCTCGAGTCCCAAGCACTTGCAAACTGCTGTATTAAAGCCAGGCACTCAAGCGCCTTGTAGTTGAGTTAGGCTCCTGCTCGTGCACAAACTTGAATTTGAGTTTGGGCAAGCAGCCGTGATGAGGTAACAGTGTTCAGCTTTAAAAAACTCAAATATGAGTTGGGGCAACCAGGTCTGGGATAGGATGTTGGCTTTAGGAGTCTGGAGCAGAAAGGATGTTAAGGATTGGATAGCAGCAAGGGGATTTTATATATATTTTGGGGTAGAGCACTGATCTCCGTGGACCTTTCTCAGGCTCACCCCAAGAGCAGTGTTTGGTTAAGTGATTTGCTCAGAGTTGCAAAGTTAGGCAATGGAAGCTGAGGGAATCAAACCTTGCACCATTGGACCACAAGAAAAAGCTTGTTAATCCTCCAAGCCAACCGCCAGACATGGTGTAGGGAGTGGGAAGGGAGTTTTAGGTCCAGGAGTGATTGGGAAATTTGGGTTTAGAGAGTTTTAGGGTTGGGGATGGGGAGTGTTGGTTTATGGTAAGAGACTGAGGAGTCAGGCTGAGAACTGCCTGAGACCTTTAGGTTTAATATTTAGGTTTTGGTAGAGCTATGTAGTTTATAGCATTGGTGTCAGGAGGGCTATGTAGAAATGGGTGATCAGGAGAGTGGGATTTAAGAGCACTTGCTTTTTTGAATGAGTGGCAGCGAGCAGGTTGCTCCATGAGCTACTAGTACACGAGAATCTGTGGTAGATAATATGCGCAGTTACTACACTGGATGGAAGCGGGATGCTTCTCACCACAAGTTACAAAGTGCATGCACAGTTCCAAAACCGTTCAAACTTAGTAAACAAAGCCAAGATGTCCTTTTATGAGAAGGATATTTAAACTATAAAGTAATATATAAAAAGCAACATAAAACTCCTAATTTCTTTGCGTTATCTTGTTTATTTTCTTTCTTTTTTAACTTTTAAGTAATCAACAGAAATTGAATGGATATGCAAATTCATAATTCTTGTTTTATTATTAATGACACAGACTACTTCAAAATACATTTCATAGAAAAATTATTTAATTAGCATTAAAATAAAACATAGCCCACGCCTGACACACTACTTAGAATTATCCTAAGGGACTTGAGATCCTCTTTCTGCCTTATGTATAAATCATGCAAGTTTGACAAGGCAGAAGCTAGTGCTTGTCTGTCTTAAGGAAAGTAACTGCTGACACTAGATTTTTCTTGGCTAGCTGAAACATTACCTTTCTTGTGTTAGCTCTGATGATATTCTAATATGACCACTTATACTGAGTGTCCATCAAAAACTCCAGCAGCACATTATGTTGCAGAGTGTGAAAACAAGTAATGATACCTTAAAGGAGTTCAGTGTTTTGTATACAGAGTGTTAAAATACTGTTAATTTATTTTGTAAATATTTACTCAAGTTGCATATGGTTTCCTCAGTTTTCAAATACATGCAAATAATTTACAATGTCCTGTATTAAAACAATAACTAGCAGTTTAAAGTCCTCACAGCAAACAGGAAGCACAAGAGTTCATCAAATGTAAAATCCTTGTGTTTTATTATAAAAATATTAAAAGTAAAACACGTAAGCGCTTTTGTTTAGACAGTGCTCTTTACACTGGCTAAACGAAAGCGCTTACATGTTTTACTTTTAATATTTTTACTTGTCATAGGTTCATAGGTAGGTACTAGGCTATCGGCCCAAGGGCCTACGTAAGCCTAGCCAGCAAGGTTCCATAGCTTACGCCACCCAAGAAAGTTATTTTCCTGTGCCACTGTCCAGCAGAGACACAGAAGTGATCCCCAGGGTGTATTTCCTATTTCCCATCCACTCATCAAGATTTTTCTTGAAGAGTGCTAATGAAGAACTTTGCTTGACATAGATGGGTAGCTTGTTCCAGAGTATAGGAAGTCTCTGGGACAGGAATCTATCCCCCCAGCATGTCCTGTTTATTGTGGTGACAAGGTTTAGGTCCCTAGAGCGTGTAGCTCAGAGGGATTTCTTTAGGTGTAGCATGTCCAACAGCTCTGAGTTTGACATAGCTTTATATGTTAGGCAGAGATCACCTCGGAGTAGGCGATATGCTATGGAGTAAAGCTGGAGGTTTTTGAGGCGGTCAGTGTAGGGCATTTGTTTGATGCCAGTAATCCTCTTTGTGAGGTACTTCTGTGGCCTTTCCAGCTGCTGCAGACGTCTTGTGAGGTACATTCCAAAAGGGGTGTTGTACTCTATAATGGGTCTAATGAGTGACGAGTAGAGGGGAACAATGACCTCTGTTTTCCTGGATGAGAACCCTTTTATGATGAGATGTGCTATGTAGAAGGACTTCTTGACTACTGTGGTGATGTAACTATCAAAGAAGAGACTACTGTCCACCTGGGTCCCAAGGTCTCTTATCACGCATTTGGTGTTAAGCAGATTGCTGCCTATGTGGTAGTTCATGGGTCTGATTGAAGACTGCTGGAACAGGGCTCAGTTTTGAGCTTTTTTCTGGTTAATTGGGTAACTTGTTTACGTCAGTTTGTTAGTTTTCTATTGTTTTATATATATATATATATATATATATATATATATATATATATATATATATAAAATTGCACTTTATTCATCTTTTTTTACTATATTTGTGTTTCTTCCTACTTTTATTACTGGGGGCATTGACTACAACTCTGATCTGCGATATATAACAATAAGTATCCTTTCCTGTGCTTTTAAACTGTTTTTGTGAGTGTATCTGCTTTATTTTCTGGGAAAAAAAAAATATATATATATATATATATATATTTGCTTCCTGCCTTTCTAAGCTAGGATATTCCAGTTTCCAGGTTAGTGCTGAATTCAGGGCTGTTACAAATCTCTGTGTTTACCTATACCTTACTTGAATAGAAGGAAGTTTCTCTGTTCACCTGTGAGAAAGGGGAGCTTTGAGCAGCCTATCTGTCCCTGGAGGAGTGGTTTCAGCTCAGAAATTAGTAGTTTATTGGCCATTTTGGGCTAATTTCTTTCATTTCCCTGCTATAAATACCATATTTCCCGGTTTTGCGTGCCGGGCAGCACCGGTTAGCTAATGTAAAACTATTCCCGGCTCCACAAAGTGTCCTCTTCAATTTTTCCCTTGGAACTAGACAAACTTTCAACTTAAGCACTCAAGCCATTCATTTCTCAGCCCGGCACGTGTTCAAAATTTATAGCAAGCACTTATAAGCCCTAGCACTAGACCTACCTGTACTGTACAGAAGGACAAGGCTCTCTATTCGACCTTACCAACCATCCAGTAAAACAGTTCACTGTACCTGTCCAGGCATGTCCAAAGGGCAGTTTCAGTTGTACTCTCCAGTCCAACTGTTGATTCTGGGCATTTTGAAGCAATGTTATAACTGCCTCATGTATACAGACAACCCCCTCCTCCTACCACCAAACACTAATACATGCGAGAGATGCAGTTATACAGCCAAACTAGAGGCTAAGCTCTCTCAACCCAAGACTGGATCAGACAGTCAAGAGGAGAAGGGAAACACTTGCATCACACCAACAGTCTTACATAGACCCATTAAACCAGCACCGGCAAAAATCACACATAAATACATGAAAACATACTCAGAGGCTCTAAATAAAAATCTGCAAAACCAACAGAGACCTCCAAAGCAAACATCCAAGCAACCTCCACCCCCCAACACAAACCATGAAACACATACTTCACAAAACCAGTGTGCCATGCAATCACAGCCCTTAAGGCAAAATAACATACCCAACATACTAGTAATAGGTGACTCTATAGTCAGGCACACTGATGTCCCACTCACTAGGCTGAATAAGGAGAAGGTTACTGTTAGCTGCCTGTCGGGTGCCAGGATCCACCGCATAACACAAGCACTCAGGTCACTCCAGAACAAGTACAAATATGACTCTGTCATGGTCCATGTTGCTGTGAATGACCTGAGCCGTACCTCCATGGACTACATGGAGAGACATGGAAGAGCTCTCTGATCACGTAGCCCAGGCCGGTATGACCCTGACCCTGAGTAGCATCCTGCCCTCACCAAGAATTGATACCACGGTATAAAGAAATAAATTCTCTATTTCAACAATTGTCTAAGTTTCTGGTGTCATTCAAAGGGGATCCAGTGTCTGTCTGCCTAGGATGACATGCTCGACAAGCCACGCTGCTTCGCTATAGACGGCTTGCACCTGTCACCCTTAGGCTTTCAAATACTGGCCAAGGCTCTTGCCACCCCCATAGTGCCTTTTTTAGGCAAGGCTCAAAAGACAAAGCCACCGCTGTAAATAGCACAAGTAACAAAAAACTGAGGGTAATACTACTCAATGCCAGACGTCTAAACCTCAAAATGCATGCACTCGAGGCACTCCTCAGTATGGAGAAAATCGATATATGTGCAGTAACAGAAACCTGGTTTAAGGCTCCAGAGAGCACCCCAGCACTACCAGGCTACAACTCATACCATACATTTTGGCCACAGAACCCAAACCGAAATACAAAAGGCGGGGGCGTATCCATATTCATCAAGGATACCCACCAGTTTAGTGGCACAGCAAGATGCTTCAGAGACCATCCACGTTCAACTAACAATGGGCAAAACTGCAATTCAAATTGTAGCTTGCTACAGATCACCCACCATGTCCCAGGACCCCATTCCGCATTTCTGGAAACACTGGGAAACATAAAGGTCCTACCAAACACCCTAATATTGGATGATTTCAATTACCCAAACATTAACTGGGAGAACTACTCAAGTACTAACTCCCTTGCTCAACTTTTCCTAGAATTTATAAACTCAAATGCCCTGGTTCAGCTGGTCAACATTCCCACCAGAGGTGACAACATATTGGACCTGGTCTTCACCAACATGGGCGACTGGTGTTCCACACCAGAGGTCAACCACTTGCTGGTTAGATCTGACCATAAACAAATCACTTTGGATATCCATATTCCACCCCCACCCCTGGACAAGAAAACCACCGTGAAATACTTTTCAAAAGCAAATTTCACGTTACTTAAGACCAAGGTGGAAAGTTTCAAAGCCCCCATGCTGAAGAATAACACTGTCCAAGCTGCAAAATCCTTTACTAATGCATTCTACGGGCAGCTACAAGAATGCATGGATCGTGCCATCCCAAGCAAAACCAAGACTCACTCCACCAAGAAAATGAAACCAGTCTGGTGGACTCCTGCCATAAACAAGTTATACAATAGAAGGAGGAAACTAGTACAGAAAAGAGTAAAATCTCAAGAAGGGAAGACATCCCTGATCAGTATCAGCAAGAAACTACGATCCCTCATAAAATCATCCAAGGTGAGCTTTGAAAGAAAAATTGCCAAGGACTCCAAAGATAACCACAAGGCATTCTTTAGCTATGTCAAGAATCTAAGTGGCAATGCTCAGATCTGCTTGAAGTTAGTGCAGAATGGCACAAAATACACTGAACCGACCAATATCGCCAACATCCTGGCAGACAGGTTCAGCGCAAACTTCACCCCCCTCTCACCCCCAAAAGGGCCCATAACCATACCAGAACAATGTAGAGTCCCTGAAATCACAGACACTCAGGTTAAAACAGCCCTCTCCAAAGCCAAAAACACAGGATCAATAGGACCAGACGGTGTCCCAGGCTGCATCCTACACGAGCTCAAAGATGAACTAACCCCTCACCTAAACACACTGTTCAAACTCAGCCTCTCCACAGGCTATATACCCATAGAGTGGCACACAGCAACGGCTATTCCGCTCCACAAAGGTGGAGCCACAACAGACCCCGAGAACTATCGCCCTATACGCCTGACTAGCTTGGTCTGCAAGGCTATGGAGCGCATCATCATGGAACTCATTAACAGAGACATTGGGAACCTCCAAACACTGGATCCTACCCAGTTTGGCTTTGTTAAGGGCAGATCATGCCTCTTAAACCTGGTGGACTTCTTTGAGACAGTTACCAAGGCTATAGACGAGCGAAAGGTGGTACACACAGCCTACCTAGACCTCGCTAAGGCCTTCGACACCATTCCACATTCTGGTGGTATAGACACGCTCACCAGCCTGAACATAAACCCCTACGTCACAAGATGGGTTGCCAACTGGCTCACGGACAGAACCCACATGGTGAGAGTTGTGGGAGCTAGGTCCGACTCTAAACCGGTTACAAGTGGCATTCCCCAGGGCTCAGTCCTAGGACCCCTCCTGTTCAGCATATACTTCTCAGAGGTACAGGTAAGCACAGGAGGATTATGGCTGACCAAGTTTGCAGACGACTGCAAACTAGGGGCTATAATTGACTCTCTGGCTGACTCAGACATCCTCCAAAAGGGTCTCACTGAGATGGATACCTGGTGTCAAAATCATGGCCTCAAGCTAAATGCCAAAAAGTGCATAGTCATCCCCTTTGGAAAAAACAAAGTACCCACAAACTACCACATAGGTGGCAGTCCCCTAAATACGGAAGACGTAATAAGGGATCTGGGGACCCAAGTAGATAGTAATCTCACTTTTGATAATCACATTGCCAAAGTGGTTAGAAAATCCTTCTACGTGGCCCACCTAATCACAAAAGGGTTCGCATCCAGATCAAAAGAGGTCATTGTGCCCCTCTACTCATCACTCATCAGACCCATCATAGAGTACAACGCCCCATTTGGGATGTACCTTACAGGACACCTGCAACAGCTGGAAAGACCACAGAAGTACCTCACCAAGAGGATCACTGGCCTCAAACAGATGCCCTGTGCAGCTCGACTGAAGAAACTCCACTTGTACACGGTTGCATACCGCCTACTCAGAGTTGATCTCTGCCTGACATACAAGGCCATGTCCAACCCAGAATTGATGGACATGCTCCACCTAAAAAAACGCTCTAGGGATCTATACCTCAGTATAACAATAAATAGGACGTGCTGGAGGGATAGATTCCTGTCCCAGAGACTTCCCATGCTTTGGAACAAGATCCCAATCTACATTAGGCAGTGCTCCTCGCTAACACTCTTCAAAAGAAGCCTTGACGAGTGGATGGGAAACAGAAAGTTTACCTCGGGGATCACTTCAGTGGCTCTGCTGGACAGAGGCACAGGGAACTAATCTAAGGGGGTGGCGACAGCCAACATATTCTGGCTAGGCTTATAAATGCCTTCGGGCAGATAGCCTAGTACCAACCTATGAACCTAATAAACACAAGGATTTTACATTTGCTGAACTCTTGTGTTTCCTGTTTGCTGTGAGGACTTTAAACTGCCAGTTATTGTTTTATTTCATTTGTTGGAGTTGTCTGTCATTAATGTAATGTATCAAACATCTGATTAATATGGCAATCAATAAATGCAGTTTGAGTAGCAGAAAAGTCAGCCATGTGTGTAGACATCAGATTTTTAAATGCAACGACTTTCCATTTTTCACTCTGCATTCCCAAGAAAGACATTAATATTTTGATTGGATGTGTCCTGACAGGAGTTCAGGTTTCTTGTAAGACATGATTTAGAAGAATATATGATATATTATCAGCTGGAATCTGGAAAATTACCTAAACTTTTTGTGCACATCTATGAAGCAAAAGTCCACACTTAATATGAAAAGAAGGTGCAAAATACTGTATTAATATGCATTGCTTAAATGCACTATCCTTATTTTTCAAAATCTGCAGAGGTCAATTTTCCTGTGGCTCTAAAGTGGATTCAAATAAATTTCCCCCTAAGGGCAGTAGATCAGAAAGATATATGTGGGGAATATTTTCTTTATTAATTAGATATCATAAGTACTGTATTACATAGATGTTTTGACACAACTTACACAGTTGTGGCATTACAATTGGCTTCCATCAGTGGGTTAGCCTGGATGATTTGTTCTTCCAGAATTCCCTAAAGAAAGAAAGACAGAAATATTTTGACTAATAATTACTTGGATGCACTTTAGTCAGTGATCATATGCAGTATACAATAAAGCCCACCTACCTGTATTTTGCCACCTTATTACAGTTCTTGTTTCTACTCATCATGTATAGCTGCAGTTAGTGAGTGCCTGCTTGTGTTTGCCTTCTGTGGATGGTTGGGAGCAATCATGAGCAGACAGGTGATCTGCTGTCGTAACCCCTAACTGGGAAAAGCTGAAAGAAGAAGAAGAAGTTGAAGGTTTCTGAAAAGTGTTATCAAATAATATATGCAGTATGCTGCATGGTATTCATAGGAGAAAGAGGCAGTGCATATAGTTCAAAGTAATACAATTCATTTTTTTCCAGAATATTAAACTTTTCTGTAGTCATTGTGTGCATGATTGAAACATAAAGAAAATAACATGGGAAACAAATTATACACCATTTTTAATGCTGCTGTTGAATTTTTTTTCAATAGGTTTACATCACTGACGTAATAATTAGTATTTCTGATATTGCCTGGTTACCAAAATTTTCATTACAGTTGTGCTATGTGTTGAATGCATATTTATGTTTTGTTCTAGTTTTTGAATGAATGGATTTGAATGGTACTCTTTCAGCTTTCTCCGGTTTTATTCATTAGTGTATTAATGTGGAATAAAATCAAAAAGAAACAAGTGTGGTTAACAGTATAAATTTAACCACTAATCAGAAAATTATTTAAAGTGAAATGCTTCACATTAGTTAATGGAAAGTAGTATAGATTTTTCCAAATGTAATAATTAAATTCAGAAGTTAGACTATAGCTGTAAATTTAACTCAGTATAAGACTTTATAAATGCAACTTGTTTCTCTCTCAAGACAGCCAAGCTGTGAGGTCATACTTAACATGTACTGAAATATTTTCTACCATTTCAAACTGAGCTAATTGGAGGAAGGGCACTGAGCAAACCCTGATCTGTAATATATAACATTAAGTATCCTATTTTTTGCTTACTTTTACGAGTTATTTATAGCACTTTTATTGTCTGCTGCATGCTTTTTCTAACTAGTTTCACTGTGTGTGAGGTATTAACTGGAAATTTTCTGCATTTGTTAAGCACCTGTTTGGGTTTGTTTGTTCTGATTTCCTGCCAAGGAGTGTATCATATAACTTATTTGTTTGCAGTTAAAAGTATTCTCTAGAGTCTCCTTGCTCCTTTATCTGTTTAAAACTTTCATTTAAAGGCTCACTGCTCCTTTTCTACTGTGATAAACATTTCTGCAGTTTTTTTTCTACCTAAGTAGTGTGGGTAGTTGTAGTATTGTCCATATTCAGGCTTGTGTTTGGAACCTAGTTATTTGTTTGTAGAGGCTGTGTGTCTGAGCACATGTTCCAGGCCATCTTAGTTTAGCCAAAGCCATTCTTGCACTTCAGTGAGAGAGGAGTGTTTATGGTCATTGGCTGATTGGGATTACCTGGACTACGGCTTGGAGTAAGCAACTCATTAATTCTTTCGAGCTTTTTTTAAAGTTGTTTCAGGTTTCAACTTTCTGTTACTTAAGAAGTTAACTTGTGAGTGTTTCTGCCATTTCACACTGAGCTAATCAGAGGAAGGACACTGAGCAAACCCTGATCTGCGATATATAATATTAAGTATCCTGTTTTTTGCTTATTTTTATGAGTTATTTATAGAACTTTTATTGTCTGCTGCATACATTTCTAGCTAGTTTCACTGTGTGTGAGGTATTAACTGGAAATGTTCTACATTTGTTAAGCACCTGTTTATGTCTGTTTGCTCTGACTTTTGTCTCCCACCATCCCTCCCTATTGGTATCCTGTTCTTATACTTGGTGGCTTTGCAGTTGCCCGCCCCTACTGTAAATTTGATCTGGGACACACCTCCCAGTTTAGTGTCATTACCTCATTCGACCTAATACAAGGGAGAACATTTGAGAAGGCCAACCCACTTAGTTCTTAACCTTGAGTTATCTTCTGCTCCTCCTTACTCCCTTTCCACTTTACAAAAAAAAAAAAAATGTCAAAGCTTGTTTTCTGCCTTTCCTGTAAGTAGTCTAGTCCAGATACAGATTTGCTGTATCCAGGACTGTTTGTAAGCTTTTGAGCCTGCGCCGCTTAGCTAGGGTTAAACTATTCCCGGCGCCATAAAGTCTGTTCTTCAAAATTTCCCTTAAAACTAGCCAGTTTTTTAGTTTTAGCACTCAAATTTGAGCTCAGTACTTGTTCAGAACTCGTTGTAAGCACTAAATAGGCTACAAATTACTACAGCAATCAACTTTCCTCACTTGTCTAGAGTAAAACAGGTTTTAGGACTTAATAAATAAGCACCTATCCAGGCATGTCTAAGGGTTAGCTCCCAGTGTTGTCTCCTGTCTACCTGATGAATCTGGGCATCTTGGGGCAATGCAGCAATTGCCTCATGTACACAGACAACCCCCACCTCCTACCACCCAACACAACAACCTGTGAGAAATGCACTTATATAGCCAAACTGGAAGCAAAGCTCTCTTCACCCAAGACTGGACTAGACAGTCAAGAGGAGAGGGTAAACATTTGCACCACACCACACTCAGTACATAGTCCCTCAAAACCTACACCACCAAAACACACACACAAAAACACAAACACACACCTACATTCGAGGAGGCTCTCAATGAAAATTTGCCCAAGCAACAGGGACCTCCAAAGCAGAAACAAAAGCAATCTCCACCCCCCCCAAACACAACCCAAATGACACATAGCCCACAAACTCAGTGTGCCACTCAACCACAGTCCATAAGGTATAACAACGTACCCAACACTCTAGTCATAGGTGGCACTATAGTCAGGCACACTGATGTTCCACTCACCAGGCTAAACAAGGTGAAAGTTATTGTCAGCTGCCTGTTGGGTGCCAGGATCCGCCACATAATGCATGCACTCAGGTCACTCCACAACAAGTACAAATATGCCACTGTCATTGTCCATGTTGGTGTAAATGAGCTGAGAAGTACCTCCCTGGATTACATGAAAAGAGACATGGAGGAGCTGTCCGATCTTGTAGCTCAGTCAGGTATGACCCTAGCCCTGAGTAGCATCCTGCCATCGCCCAGAATGATACCACAGTGCAAGGACAAAATGATTGACTTCAACAATTGGCTAAGCTACTGGTGTAATTCTATGGGGATCCAGTATCTGTCTGCCTGGGATGACATGATCGACAGACAACGATGCTTTGCCAAAGATGGCCTGCACCTGTCGCCCTTGGGATTCCGGATACTGGCTAAGGCTCTTGCCACCCCTATAGCGCCTTTTTTAGGCAAGGTTCAAATGACAAACTCACCGCCGTAACAGGTACAAGCAAGCAAAATCTGAGGGTAACGCTATTCAGTGCTAGAAGTCTAAACCTCAAAATGTACTCACTCGAGGTACTCCTTAAAATGGAGAACATTGACATCTGTGCAGTCACAGAGACCTGGTTCAAGGCTCCAGAGAGCACCCCATTAGCAGGCTATGATTCATACCACACTTTTTGGCCACCTAACGTGGACCGAAACACTAAATGGGAGGCTTGTCCATATTCATTAAGGATATCCACACCTCCAGGCTAGTTGCTCAGCATAATGCATCCGAGATTATCCAAGTGCAACTAACTCTGGGCAAGACCACAATCCAAATTGTAGCTTGCTACAGATCCCCCTCCATGCCTCAGGATTCCCACTCCTCATTTCTTGATACACTGGAAAATATTAGGGTGCAACCTAACACCACCATTAACTGGGAAAACTACTCATGTACCAACTCTTTTGCTCAGCGTTTTCTGGAATTCATAAATTCCAATGCCTTGGATCAACTTATCCACACCCCCACCAGGGGCAGCAATATCCTAGACCTGGTCAGTACCAACATGGGCAACCGGTGTTCCACACCAGAGGTCAATTCCTGGTTGGTCAGATCCGACCACAAGCTAATCACCCTAGACATCCACATCCCGCCCCCATTAGGGAAACCACCGTAAAAACTTCTTCATGCTTTTTAAGACAGAAGTGGCAAACTTCACGACACCCATGCAGATGGACTATAGAGGTATGACTGCTGAATCCTACACAAATGCACTTTATAAGCACTTACATGAGTGCATGGATTGTGCAATCCCTAACAGAACCAAGATGCTATCCTCCAAAAAAAGGAAGCCAATCTGGTGGTCCCCTGCCATAAACAAACTGTACAATAGAAGAAAGAAACTGTTGCAAAAAAGAGTAAAATCCCATGATTGGAGGAACTCCCTGGTCAGCTTCAGTAAAACGCTGAGATCCCTCATAAAATCCTCCAAAGCTAGTTACGAAAACAAAATCGCCACTGATTCTAAAGACAACCACAAAGCATTCTATAGCTATGTCAAGAATCTCAATAGCAACACTCAGATCTCATCTGAGTTCCAGCATAATGGTACTAAATATACAGAACCAACTGAAATTGCCAACATCCTGGCAGATAGGTTCAGTGCTAGCTTTACCCCCCTCTCACCCCCTAAAGGGGCCATCTCTATACCTGAAGAATACAAAGTTCCTGTAATCACGGCTGCACAGGTAAAAACCACACTCTCCAAAGCCAAGAACACAGCATCCATGGGACCTGACAAAATCCCAGGCTGCATTCTACAAGAACTACAGAACGAACTGGCACCCCACCTAAGTACCATGTTCAATCATAGCCTCACCTCAGGCTCTGTGCCTACTGAATGGCGCACAGTGACTGTTATCCTACTCCACAAAGGGGGAGCCACCACGGACCCCGGGAAGTACTGCTCCATTAGCCTGACGAGCCTGGTCTGCAAGGCAATTGAATGTATCATCATGGAACTTATAAACAATGACATTGGTAATCTCCAAACTCTGGACTCCACCCAGTTCGGGCCTCCTAAACCTGACAGACTTCTTTTAAGCGGTCACCAAAGCCGTAGATGAGGGTAAGGTGGTTCACACAGCCTATGTAGATCTTGCCAAGGCTTTCGACACCATCCCCCACTCTGGAATTATAGATAAACTCACTAAACTAGGTATAAATCCCTATGTCACAAGATGGGTTGCCAACTGGCTCACTGACAGAACCCACACTGTGAAAGTAGCAGACTCCAAATCTGACTTCAGACCAGTGACAAGTGGAGTACCACAGGGTTCAATCCTGGGTCCTCTTCTGTTTGATATCTACTTCTTAGAAGTACAGGCTAACACAGAAGATCTTTAGCTAACGAAGTTCGCAGATGACTGCAAACTAGGAGCTGTAGTTGAAACTCCTAACAATGTGGACATCCTACAAAAGGGCCTCACTGAGACAGATGCCTGATGTCAAAGCCATGACCTCAAGCTCAATGCCAAAAATTGCATTGTCATCCCTTTTGGTAAAAACTCTATACTCATGAACTACCACATACGTGGCAGTCTACTTAACACTGAAAGTGTGATAAGAGACCTTGTGACACAGGTGGACAATAGTCTCTCCTTTGATAATCACATCACCGCAGTAGTCAGAAAATCCTTCTGTGTGGCACACCTCATCACAAAAGGTTCTCATCCAGGAAAAAAGAGGTCATTGTTCCTCACTATTCGTCACTCATTAGACCCATTATAGAGTACAATGCCCCTTTAGGTATGTACCTCACAAGACATCTACAACAATGGGAAAGGCCACAGAAATACCTCACAAAGAGGATTACTGGCCTCAAACAGATGCCGTACGCAGACTGTCTCAAAAAAGTCCAGCTTTACTCCATCGCATATCGCCTACTCAGAGGTGATCTCTGCCTAATATACAAAGCTATGTCAAACCCAGAGCTGTTGGACATGCTCCATTTAAAGAAATCCCAATCCCTCAGAGCTACATGCTGTAAGGACCTAAACCTTGTCACCACAATAAACAGAGCATGCTGGAGGGATAGATTCCTGTCCCAGAGACTTCCCATACTCTGGAACAAACTACCTATCTATATCAAACAAAGCTCCTCATTAGCACTCTTCAAGAAAAATCTTGATGACTGGATGGGAGATAGGAAATTCACCCCAGGGATCACTTCTGGGGCTCTGCTCGACAGGGGCACAGGAAAATAATTTTCTTGGGTGGCAAAAGCCAGGGTACCTTTTTGGCTAGGCTTCTATAGGCTCTAGGCCAATAGCCTAGTACCTACTTATGAACCTATGAATTCATTTTTGCAGTTGGTGCAGTTTGAAAGTCAACCTCAGAGTGAGTAAATAGTTTTCTTCAACTTCAGTGTTTTGTTGCCCAAGGTTATGATTAGAGCACCAAAGTCGTTTTTCAAAAATCCTTATGTTTACTTGTCTCACAGCTCTTGGATCTCCAGTTCACTTCATAGCAGGGATATTGTCTCTGTAGAACCTGGGCATGCTGTATGTGTTCCCATGGGTTTTGTTGAGTAATTATCTTTTCTTACATGTCTGAAGGTTGTGCTATAGATGAATTGTCATTCCTCTTAATTATCCATAGCTACTCATGCTTTGAGTGTATGAGTAGTACCCAGAATTACATTCTCTTCATTGAACCCACTGAGTACTGGGGTAAGGCTATTGCTCCCCAGAAACCCTGAGTTAGATTAAATAGGTGGTCAGAGAATGAATGAATGAATAAAAGCACTGACGCTTGTAACTTCTAGCTGTTAGAGTGACCTCAGTTGCATTTTATCTAAGATCCGAACTTAGTGTGAGTGTGTACACATGTGCGCGTGTCTGGTAGAAAGTATAATATCTGAATGATGAAACAAAGTGGAACAGAAGTAGGTTTAAGAACAGAGGGAAGAGAATATAATTTACTTACACAGATCATCCAGGCAGAACACTATTCAGAGAGGTTATGCAACACAGTTTGTTCATTCAGATGGGTCAGCACAGCCGTGTCGTCAAATTTGTCAAACATGAGAGAATTTTTAGGAAAGATTTGATCTTTCTTAACAATTGCAGTCTGAAAGAAAACATAAAAAGGTAAGATTGTTACAAGTTTCTGTGTTCTACAATCACTTGAGATTAAAGTATCAAAATGTATTTCCATTCTTTCACGTGTTCATGCTTTCTCGGCACTTAGTCCTATGTCCCATACTGTGGGAATCTCTCCCTTCTTTTCTTAAAGATCATTCCTCTTATCCCATTTTCTGATCAGAAATAAAAGCATATTTCAAACCTCTAGGAAAATGCACCTCTCTGGCCATACAACTTGACCTCTTCATTCCCTTCTTCCCTCACCATACCTTCCTCTGACTCTACTTTTCATTGTAATTCTTTCAGCATGTTAACTTTGATATCCGCTTTGTATATAATGCATGTATGTATTGTGTTTTTTCAGTCACTATGTGTACAATGTCATTTAGCTATTGTTCAGCTCTTATAATCACTTTGTATATAATGTATGTATATATTTTGTTTAGTCATTCACTTTGTGCATAATGTCATGGATCTATTGTGTTTACACTGGGCTGAGACTGAAAAAGGTCTAATGGAATCAGAGCTCTACCCTGGTTAACCCATTTAAAATAAATAAAAAGAAATACATATTTACATCTTCAGTTTTCACAGTAACTTAACATAGTCTCTAACAGGGATGGTTCTTTTAAAATGCAGTTTCTAGTATATTATGGACAAATCTCAAAGCTGCTATTGAGTTGAGATCCCTAAATATGGGACCATACTTCCCCTGTCCTAAATGGAGTAGTCGGTCTATTCCATCTTACCCTGTGTGTCACTCCACACCACATAAAACAGGCAAGCTTTCTTCCTAGGCCTTTATAAAATCCCTCAGATGAGGGGGATAAGAAACTGGGACAGGTATAAAGATTGAGACAATGGTATTATTTGCAGGGCTCCTATCTTCTGAGCAAAAATCCAAGCCCAGTGTCTCACATAACGTCAACAAGTTTCCCACCTTGTTCTGTAGCACTGACTAGTTAAATGATATCACCTTTTGCACTGAGACAGTGAGACAGGTACCAGCAAATTTTAGGGATTGATGGCCCATAAAAAAAGAGTATTCTTAGAGAAAATGTGTCTGGACATCAGATTAATAGCTATGGCTTTTGTTTTTTTTTTGTTGTTTTTTTTTTACTAATGCTATGTCCTGAAAACTGACTAAAATTCTCTATTTCTGTAAATATCTTGAGTAAATCCTCTATTGGTTGCTTCATCTTTACCAACAGGTGTCTTCATATATATTTTATTTATTTATTTATATTTGTTGACCAGGAGTGTCCGACTGGACGTAGGACCATTTTCAGTGGAGGCCCGGGGAGAAAAGCTCCCAGTTAAAATAAACAGACAGTAGTTACATTGGATTACATAGCGATTAACAATTTACATAGCAATTACTTACAAAATATTTACAGATGAAGAACATAGTACATCAGTAGACAACTAGAATCTTTATCTGTGAAGTACATAACAGACATTAACAAATGTTACAAGAAGAATTTCCTGCTGTATAATAAGTACTGGCTTATGAGCATCTGAGCTTGCTATAATTAAGGTAGTTAGTGGAGTGGAAAGAAAGGTAGTGGTTGGATGGGGAGGGTGATATTAGAGTGGGAGTTGCAAGGGCATAGCCAGCATGTTTTTAGGTGCGCTTTTAGTAAAGTTTTGAAGTGGGTGCATGATGGTATGGAGGTAATTGTGGGTGGGAGGGAGTTCCATAATTTGGCTATGGTGCAAGAGAATAGTGCTTCACCAGCAGAGTTATTGGCTTTAGTGATCTGCAAGTGATTTTTGTTGCTGGATCTTAGTGGTCTGGTGGTGTGATAGGATTGGAGTAGATTCTGGAGGGATGGGACATGGGCAAGTGAGAGTTGATACCATTGAAGGAGGTGAGGGAGTTCAAGCCAGCCTAGTTCAGCAAGTGAGAGACAGTGGTGACTATGGTAGGATGCCCCTGTGGCGAATTTGGCGATTTTGTTGTAGCAGGTCTCTAGCTTATTTAAATCGCATTGCCTTAGGTTGGTATATATTGAACAGGCATAAAGTAGGGTCGAGATAAGGTGGGAATTTGCTATTGAAATTTTTGCTGCTTTGGTGAGAAGTTGCTTATTTCTGTGTAGTGCTCCTAGTTTATTGTGGACTTTTTTTATGGTCAAGGATATGTGAATGTCAAATTTTAGTTTATTGTCTATTTCCACTCCTAGCAATTTGGTGTGTTCAGTTGGGTATATAGTGGTGTTGTCTTTTGCTGTGATGTTAAAGTGAGAGTTGTTTTGAGTATGTTTGGTGGGTTGGAAGATGAGTAGTTTAGTTTTGTTTGGGTTGAGTATTAACTGGGCATCGGATAACCAAGTTTCAACAGAGGAAAAGGTTTCCTGTGTGACTTTTTTCAGTTTGGGTAGGGACTGGGCTGAACAGATGATGGTTGAGTCATCTGCGTATTGTATGAGTGTGCCATGTTTGGTGGCAGAGGCTAGATTATTGGTGAAAACAGAGAAGAGTAGGGGTCCAAGGATGGTTCCTTGGGGAACCCCTATGGAGGCAGGTAGTTGGGGAGATATGTCATTCTGCCATACAACGGATTGTTGGCGGTCAGACAGGTAACTCTGAAACCAGTTGGTGACCGATTGTGAGAAGGATAGGTTATTGAGGACAGAGATAAGTTGCTTGTGTGGGACCATGTCAAATACTTTAGATAGGTCTAGGAAAGTAGCAGAGGAGAGATAGCCATTGTTTCTATGCTGAAGGATAGTGTTAGTAAAGGAGAGTAAGGCAGTGGTGGTGCTATGGTTTGGTCGGAAACCATCTGAGTATTGGAAAGGAGGTTGTTAGTAAGGAGGTAGTCTGAGACCAGAGAGTGTATGCATATCTCTAGTATTTTGGAGAGTGGAGAGAGAATAGCTATGGGGCGGTAATTGGTTAGTTCTGTGGAGGGTCCGCCTTTGTGGAGGGGAATTATATATGATACTTTCCACAGTGTGGGAACGTAACTTTCTGACAGAGATCGATTAATCAAGATGGATACTGGGTAGGCCAGAGCATCAGCTGCGATTTCTAGGTATTCACTTGGGAGGTTGTCTGCTGCTAATCTGGTGGGCTTAAGTTTAGTTAAGAGTTTTTTATGTTGGAGGTAGGTACAGGAGAAAAAGAGAAGGCAGTGGGGAGATTACTAGTTGAAGGTGTGGGTTGGAGGGGAGGGAGGTTGTGTTGTTTAGCTAGTGATAGTATGGTTTGTGTGAAGTGTGTGTTGAATGAGGTAGCAATATTTTCTGAGGAGTGAGGGATGTTAGGAGGAGGGGTACTGACTTTACCTGGGTGGAGGATGGAGTTTATGGAGGACCAGAATTGTTTGGGGCTGTGTTGAGAGGAGTCTAGGGCAGACTGGTAGTATTGGAATTTGTCCTGTTTTATTAGCTTTTTGACTCTATTGCGTAGTTCTAGGAATTTCTGTCTAGTTGAGGGGGTTTTGGTTTTGCGCCAGTGCTCCCAGGCTTTATCCCTGTTTTTCATTTCTGACTTAGTGGTTTTCTGTAGCCATGGGGAGGGTTGTGCTTTGATTCTGGAAAGTCTTATGGGTGCATGGTAATTAAGGATGCTCAGGAAGGTACTATTAAAAAATTCAACTGCATCATCAAGGCTGAGGTACTTTAGAGGATGCCAGTTACATTCTTTGAGGGGATGAGATGAATGTGAGTGGGATAAAGTTTAGTTTTTTACGTATTTGACGGTAGATGACAGGTTTAGCTTGGTATAGGTATTTTTGAGTAGGAATGTTGGGGAGTGATCACTGAGGCTATCTGATAAGCAGCCTGTTATATATGACTGGGGGCTCTTACTGACTAGTATCCAGTCCAGGGTAGTGTGCTTGCTGGAGTTTTTATTTATCCTGGTTGGCGACTGGACTAGTTGGGTGAAGTCATGAAGGTTTACATGATGGGTTGGATGGTTGCCAGAACAGGATTGCCAGTCAATATTGAAATCACCTAAAATTATAGTTTCTTGGGGGAGATGGTGGGTAGACCAGCTGAGGAGGTTTTCTAGTGGAGGGATGTTTTGGCCAGGTGGGAAGTAGCATCCAATTATGTTGATGGTTTTGTTTTGGTTTATTTTGAGGTTGGTATATAATTTCTTCATTGCCTATTTGTGGAGCTGATGATTTTAAGATCTGGATGTTTAGATGCTGTTTAAATATTATAGCTGCACCGCCTCCTTTCTTGTTTAGCCGGTCTACTCTTAGTATGCCATAACCTGTGGGGAGTATTTGCTCACTGGTAATGTGAGGTTTTAGCCAGGTTTCTGTCAGGATGACTATATCTGGGGAGTACAAGTCTATGGTGGCATGGAGTTCATGGACTTTGTTGGATATACGTATAATATTTAGGCTTAGTAGAAGGAAGTCACTTGGCTTTCTATTGGCTGTAATATGGGAGAAGTTGTGGTTTCTAGTTTGATTATGAGGATTGGGGTTGGAGATGGTAGGGCCAGGGTTGGGGTGGATATCTCCACTTCGGGCTAGTTTAGATATGCATGAGGTTATTAGTTTTCTCAGTTTTTGAATGTGTTTGTTTATAAGGGAAACTTTATGATTGTGCTCTTTGGGTAATAGGTATGGTGGGAGGGTTACTGTGTAAAGTTGTAGGGATGCTTTATGCTTGAGTAATATAGTTGGTAGAATATGTGGGGGGTGCATAGGAATGTTTCTTGAGTTGGTGGGAGGGGAGCTGAGTGAGGGTGAGACATGAGTGGTGGTGTGAGTAGTAGTACAGTGGTAGTGGTTGAGTGGGGGAATGATGGAGCTTTGGTAGGATGTAAGATATGCAAGGAGAGTGCATGCTGTGAGCATAGGTATGGTATGCTTGTATATGTTAGTTGAGGAGGTGTGATAGTAGTGGGAAGATGGAGGAGGTAGTGTTGGGGTAGTGCTGTGGTTGGCTACTAGAAAGATGGGAGGGGTTTGCGAATGTAATAAAGGTGGGACCACTGAGGGCGGGAGGGAATAGGGGGCAGGGTGGGGAGCGAAGCGGGTAGAGACCCTGTTAGTTGCTCTTATGAGGGGGCTGGAAACAATCAACTAACAGAGTTAACTGATAAATGAACATATGATAGTGACAAGGGTGGTTGTAGTTGTAAAAATGGTGCCTGCCACAGGTAATATTTATTAACTTTGGGAATGTCTTAAGGTAATAAACAGGGGAGGGGAGAACAAGGGTGTGATTAGGCAGTTCTTTGTACTGCTGCTAATGAGCCAAAGCAAAGACAAGTTTGTGTTTAAGAAACAATCACAATTGACCAAGGACTGCTTTGAAACTGTAAGTCATTTCTTAACCATTTGCCAGGTGGAAAAACAGGATAACCTTGTATCAGTAGGCTACTGTGGTCTCAGTTTAAATTAACAAACACACAGTATTGATCAGTTATGGATACTATTTGCTAATAGAAGGGAATAAGAGAGAAAGTGGAAGATGAGTGTGTGTGTGTGTGGGGGGGGGGGGGCTGCTTACAAGCCAAAGCAGAGTGCTCTCCAGGGGAAAATGAATATTGGCTCAAACAGGTAGACACATACTCAGTTAACTTTAGCTGTTTGCAGACAGTTCAGACCCGGACTGCGCTTTTCTTATAAGAATGACAAGGCAGTTTAATACTTAAGAGTGGTGTTAGGTCTAGAAAAAAAGAGTACAGAGAGGAGTAAGCACTTTGAGATGGTAAAGATACATTAGAAAGATTACAAAAAACAAACTGAGCAAATAGCTTCTGTATATGCAGGAAAATGTCTTGAACCAATAACTAGTATATGCAGATACTGAGCCAATTGGAAACACATCTATTAGAAAAACCTCAAGACAGTTATGCAGTCACAGATAAAAATATAGTAAGCAGCACTCTGTCGAGGTTGTCTAATATGATTCTATCCACCAGTAACAGCACAATTATATAGAAATAATTTAGACACCAGTATGAGCTGTCTACACACAACACAATTACATGAATAACATTAGTGAACAAGGTGCAGCTATGCAAACAGACCATTCTAGTATACTAAAAACAACTTGGTGCAGACAAAATGCTAGCATGGCATAGTAACTTCCAATAATAAAGCATAAATCATATTAGATGTCTAACACAATTCAACACAAACATATACAGTTGTAAAATGTCTAACACAATTCAACATAAATAGGTATTTACAGTTGTAAAACACTTACTATACACCAACATATATATATACCAACAGATCTTTTGCAAACAAGGATCCTTTATTTTTTACCTCCCTTAAATTTTAACCTTTCCATTCTGTGTGTGTCATAGTCTGATCATAAGTTACTCAAGATAGAGAACAGATAGAATAGGAAACAGGGATAGCTCTATTGAGTTATTTGCATAATGGATCTGAAAGATAAGGCCTTAATTTTACCTTAGCCTAAGCCCCGTCATAAACTTTCCTCAGAACAAGAGTTATTTGAGGCAGGAAGCCAAGCCACTTTAAGAAATAGCCACCATATACCCTATCAAATGTTTTTTTTCAGCATCAGAACCAGTCAGCATTATAGGTCTGTCATTTAACTTCTCATACCTCATCAGCAGTAACTTTCTAACAATTATACCAAAGGTTTGCCTCTGTCTTATATACCCCATTTGCTCAAAGTCTACTAATATACTGGCATGAAAGAGGATAAACAGGCAGAAATTAAGGCAATGAACAATTTATCATTTGTTTGTTTTTTGGGTACTTGCGTATTATCGCAGCCACATTCCAGACTCACTACCTGATATTCTAAATGTAGCAGGCGATTGCAGTGTATGTATGTGTCTTTAGTATAAACCATGTCAAGATATACATACTACAGATATTAACATACAAGGCCATGTCAAACCCAGAGCTGTTGGACATGCTACACTTAAAGAAATCCCAATCCCTCAGAGCCACACGCTGCAGGGATCTAAACCTTGTCATCACAATAAACGAAATATGCTGGAGGGATAGGTTTCTGACCCAGAAACTCCCCAGACTCTGGAATAGATTGCCCATACATGTCAAGCAGAGTGCCTCTTTGGCCCTCTTCAAAAGGAACCTTGACGATCGGATGGGAGAAAGGAAATTCACCCCAGGGATCACGTCAGTCGCCCTGCTAGACAGGGGTCCAGGGAAGTAAATAGTGTGGGAAGAAATCGCCAGGGAATTGTTAGGTTAGGCTTTCATAGGCCCTAGGGCTGATAGCCTAGTACCAACCTATGAACCTATAAACCCAGATCCTCTATAAATGTTTTTAGCCAAAGTGCTGTTATTTGTTGTTAATCAGGCCCTGTTTTGCCTCTGTGTTATGTCGTTAGGAGATGTGTCAACTGCTTTCTTAAAGAATTCCACAGACAGCCAAAAACACCTCAGGAGAAATGCCTCAAACCGGAGAGCAATTTTTAAACAGTGCCGTTGTAAACTTAGTTGGTGCAATAAAATCTTTGCAGTGATAGAAATGTCATGAAGGATATGAAATAGGAACCTGAAAGATTTCTCATTCCTCTGCTGACTGATGTCCTCAATTGTTTGGTCCAAAAATGCATGTTGTACGTGTTACACAGTGACAAAACAATAGCAAAGGCAGACTTAATGGACGGTTGTGCACGCTTCAGAGGCATGGTTAGGATGACAGATTTCATAGGTTCATAGGTAGGTGCTAGGCTATCGGCCCAAGGGCCTATGTAAGCCTAGCCAGCAAGGTTCCATAGCTTATGCCACCCAAGAAAGTTATTTTCCTGTGTCACTGTCCAGCAGAGACACAGAAGTGATCCCCGGGGTGTATTTCCTATTTCCCATCCACTCATCAAGATTTTTCTTGAAGAGTGCTAATGAAAAACTTTGCTTGACATAGATGGGTAGCTTGTTCCAGAGTATAGGAAGTCTCTGGGACAGGAATCTATCCCTCCATCGTGTCCTGTTTATTGTGGTGACAAGGTTTACGTCCCTATAGCATGTAGCTCGGAGGGATTGGGATTTCCTTAGGTGTAGCATGTCCAACAGCTCTGGGTTTGACAAAGCTTTATATGTTAGGCAGAGATCACCTCGGAGTAGGTGATATGCTACGGAGTAAAGCTGGAGTTTTTTGAGGTGGTCAGTGTAGGACATTTGTTTGAGGCCAGTAATCCTGTTTGTGAGGTACTTCTGTGGCCTTTCCAGCTGCTGCAGATGTCTTGTGAGGTACATTCCAAAAGGGGCATTGTACTCTATAATGGGTCTAATGAGTGACGAGTAGAGGGGAACAATGACCTCTTTTTTCCTGGAAGAGAACCCTTTTATGATGAGGTGTGCCACGTAGAAGGACTTCCTGACTATTGTGGCGAGGTGACTATCAAAGGAGAGACTACTGTCCACCTGGGTCCCAAGGTCTCTTATCACACATTCGGTGTTAAGTAGATTGCTGCCCATGTGGTAGTTCATGGGTACAGAGTTTTTACCAAAGGGGATGACACTGCACTTTTTGGCATTGAGCTTGAGGCCATGGCTCTGACACCAGGCATCTGTCTCAGTGAGGCCCTTCTATAGGATGTCCACATCATTTGGGGACTTGACTATGACTCCTAGTTTGCAGTCATCTTAGCCAGAGGCCTTCTGTGTTAGCCTGTAATTCAGAGAAGTAGATACCAAACAGGAGAGGTCCCAGGACGGAACCCTGTGGTACTCCACTCGTCACTGCTTTGAGGTCAGATTTGGAGTCTGCAGCTTTTACAGTATGGGTTCTGTCAGTGAGCTAGTTGGCAACCCATCTTGTGACGTAGGGATTTATACCTAGTTTAGTGAGTTTAGCTATAATTCCAGAATGGGGGATGGTGTTGAAAGCCTTGGCAAGGTCAAGATAGGCTGTGTGAACCACCTTACCCTCATCCACGGCTTTGGTGACTGCCTTAAAGAAGTCGATCAGGTTCAGGAGGCATGATCTGCCTTTTACAAACCCGAACTGGGTGGGATCCAGAGTTTGGAGGTTACCAATGTCTTTGTTTGAGTTTCATGATGATACGTTCCATGGCCTTGCAGACCAGGCTCGTCAGGCTAATAGGTCGATAGTTCAGATCAGTGGTAGCTCCCCCTTTGTGGAGTGGGATAACTGTTGCTGTGCGCCATTCAATGGGCACAAAGCCTGATGCAAGGCTATTATTGAATATGGTGCTTAAGTGGGGTGCCAGTTCATTCTGAAGTTCGTGTAAAACGCAGCCTGGGATGTTGTCCGGTCCCATGGATGCTGTGTTTTTGGCTTTAGAGAGTGCAGCTTTTACCTGCGTAGTTGTGATTACAGGGACTCTGCATTCTTCCTGTATAGATATGGGCCCTTTAGCGGGTGAGAGGGGGGTAAAGTTAGAACTGAGCCTATCTGCCAGGATGTTGGCAATATCAGTTGTTTCTGTAAGTTTCATGCCGTTGAGCTGTAACCCAGAGCAGATCTGGGTGTTGCCATTGAGATTCTTGACATAGCTATAGAATGCTTTGTGGTTGTCCCTAGAATCAGTGGCAATTTTGTTTTCGTAGCTAGCTTTGGAGGATCTTATAAAGGATCTCAGCATTTTACTGAGGCTGACCAGGGAGCTCCTCCACTCATGGGATTTTACTCTCTTTTGCAACAGTTTCTTCCTTTTGTTGTACAGTTTGTTTATGGCAGGGGACTACCAGATTGGCTTCCTTGGAGGATAGCGTCTGGGTTCTGTTTGGGATAGCACGATCCATGCACTTGTGTAAGTGCTTATAGAGTGCATTTGCGTAGGATTCAGCAGTTGTAACTGTATTGTCTGCATGGGTGTCATGAAATTCACCACTTCTGTCTTAAGAAGCATGAAGATGGCTTTGGAGAAATTTTTTACTGTGGTTTCCTTAATGGGGGGTGGGGGTGGGATGTGGATATCAAGGGTGATAAGCTTATGGTCGTATCGGACCAACGAGGAGTTGACTTCAGGTGTGGCACACCAGTCACTCATGTTGGTAATGACTACATCTAGGATATTGTTGCCTCTGGTGGGGGTGTGGATAAGTTGATCTAGGGCATTGGAGTTTATGAATTCCAGAAAGAGTTGAGCTAAGGAGTTGGTACACAAGTAGTTTTCCCAGTTAAAGGTGGCGTAGTTGAAGTCGCCCATTATTAGGGTGTTTGGTTGAACCCTAATATTTTCCAGTACATCAAGAAAAGAGGAGTGGAAATCCTGGGGCATGGTGGGGGATCTGTAGCAAGCTACAATTTGGATTGCAGTTTTGCCCAGAGTTAGTTACACTTGGATAACCTTGGATGCATTATGCTGAGCAACTAGCCTGGAGGTGTGGATATCCTTAATGAATATGGACACACCTCCGCCTTTGGTGTTTCGGTCCAGGTTACATTGCCAAAAAGTGTGGTATGAGTTATAGCCTGGTAGTGCAGGGGTGCTTTCTGGAGCCTTGAACCAGGTCTCAGTCACTGCACAGATATCGATGTTCTCCATTTTAAGGAGTGCCTCGAGTGAGTGCATTTTGAGATTTAGACTTCTAGCATTGAGTAGCATTACCCTCAGTTTTCACCACCGCTTTTTATGAACTGACCAGTGTGTTCTGTGTACAGAAACACAAAAGTCTGTGTAAGTGATAAAAAGTTGGTGGGTCAAACAGGTACCATTCAAGAATGAGTAAAACACGTTAGGGGGTTACGACAGTCAGGGTTGCATGGTTGTCTGCATGACTACCCTCAAGAAAAACAGGAAAACTATGTATTTATTTATCGGCCAGAAAAGTAGAAAGATGTCGTAAGGACTGTTATATTGTCCTCATTAGAAACTTGTACTACTTTGATTGCCACGACTACGGCTTGGAAAACAGCCGGTTTTCCTTTTGGAAATGTGGTTGCAATAATACGTAATTACCATTTTTTGTTTTATAACTAGGTAGGTGGGCTGTTCTAAAGAATCTTTTCAGGCATACCTGAGGCACAGAAATGCAAGCAGTGTGTAAAAATTATCAGACATTATGCAGAACAAATATTATATATACCAATGAATTAATGCAGTGCAGTGATAGTAGTACAGGGGCATATTTACAATTAGTATAGCAGTTAATTTGTATTATGTATTTTTTCTGCATAATATTAAATAGTAAATTATCAACACTTGTCTAATAAATAATAGATGCAAGTCAAAAAATGGATGTCTGGCTAAGTTCAACAGGATATTAGCTTTGTATAGTTTTATACTTAACCATTGTTTTTCACATATTTGCATTTGGAATTTTTGTAAAGCTGTTCAGATAGTATGTTTCTGAATTCCAGAAGGGACCCTATAGACTTAATTTCTTACGGAAGTTTATTCCATAATGCTAGGATTAGTCTGGAGAATGCACAGTTACCTACAGATGTTTCAAAAGATGGTCTAGTAAGTGTGATTATAGCAATTTTGCAGAGTTATTTGCATCTCTAGTTTATTTTCTTATTAGATAGGCTTGTTGTATTTTGTACTCTGAATAATAATGTACCTGTTAAGTAGGTAGACCTTTCAGTAACTGGCAGTCACTTACATTTCTGTAGAAGAGTGCTGTGATGAGAATGTGAATTGGCAGGCAAGCATTATTTTCAATAGTTTGTAATCTATGTTCATCTGCAGACTGATTTGTTAGAATGGGAAGCCATATTCTAGTTTCGGGAGTAGTACATGTATGGACAGGGCCATTCTTGCTATAGGGGAGAGGAGGTAAAACATTTTTCAGTAAATGTTTCATTGGGATAGCACTTTGCTAATGATTTTATCAGTGTGACAACAGAAGATGAGACAGGATCAAGGGAAAGACTTATGTACTTATATTCAGAGGTAGATGGTATGATGTTATTTTTGTTGTCACGTATTGTGAAGGTAGATATCAGATGATATTTGTTAGATGAGAAGAGTCAAACATTAATTTTTACTACAATTAATCAGAAGTTTATTAATGAAAGCCCAGTGGGATAGATTGCTGAAGGAGTGTTGAAGATGAGATTGTTGGAAGGAGAGGACTTTATTTGCATGGAGTAGGAGAATGTAATCAGCATAAAGCAATATAATAAATTTAGGAAGGTCTGCATGAAAGTCATTAATGAATAGTGAGAATAAAAGGGGTCATAAAACTGATCCTTGAGGTACTCATGTATTCAGAGTGCTATTAGTGAATAAATGAATGTTAAAGTGAACCCAGAATGTTCAAATCATTTAATAGCATGTTGGCCACAGTTGAACTTTTTCAATTTATTGAGATGTAATTTGTAGTTAACTGTTTCAAATGCCCCAGTCATGTCTACAAAATCTGCTGTGATAACTCCCCCACTGATATTTCTATATGCTAGGAGTATTAACAAGAAACCTCAATGCTAGGAGTCTGAACAAGAAACTGCAATCCCTGGAAACTGCCCTTACTCTGGAGAATGCTGACATCTGTGCATTTACAGAGACATGGTTCAAGCTGGGAAAAACGTCCCAGCATTGCAAGCCTACAGTGCCTATCACACATTCAGACCACCTCTGAAAGGGAAAAAACAAAAAGAGGAGGTTCTTCCATTTGCATAAAAAACACTCGCACCTCTAGATTGGTCAAGCAGGATGACTCACTTGAGCTACTCCACATCCAGCTGTCCAGAAGCATCACTAGCTGCAGGTCCCCTAACATGAACCATGAAAAACACTCCGTATAACTGAAGTTACTAGAATCACTTACAATTCAGTCCAACACACTACTCATGGGTGATTTAACTACCCCCTCCATAAACTGGGAAACATACCTGACCATTAGCATGCAGAGAGATTCTTGGAGTTTGTCAGTGCAAATACTCTGAAACAGATGGTCTGGACTCCCACTAGGAGGTCAAATATCCTTGGCACAGTACTCACAAACTTGGGGAGCATTGCAACCCCCCTGCACCTGTGTAATGTCCTCATTGGTAACATCGGATCGCAAATTGTTCTCCGTTGAAATAAATGCAATGGTAGACCCCTATCAAACCTTAAAACTCTAAAGAATTTTGCCAAGACAAATGCCCTGTACAGCCGCTTAAACAACTACATAGAAACGACCATACCTAATCAAACTAAACCCAGATATAGCCAGAAAAACAAGTCCCTGGGTGGACCTCTGGCATAAATAGACTATACAACAGAAGGAAGAAATTCCAGTCTAGAAGTAAATGGGAGGGTGCACAATAGAGAAAAAAATCCTCATTAGTCTCAACAGGCAAATCAGGGAACTACTCAAGTCTTCAGAAGTTAAATACAAGACTAAAATAGCATCCCAGGCAAAGGATAACCACAAAGCATTTTTAGTTATATCTGAAATCTTAAGGGAAACACTCAACAATGTGCTAAGTTGTCTGTAGGTAGCACTACCTATAATCAGCCAGAAGGAATAGCAAACTTGCTGGCCAATAAATTCAGCTCAAATTTCACCCCCTCATCACCTCTGATCACTCCCCATGAAACATCCCCTACCATTCCTTTGCCTATTATCACAAAAGAATAGGTTGTCACTGCACTCTCAAAAGTTAGAAACACGGCATCAATGGGCATTGATAGAATCTTAGGGTGTCTATCAGATAGCTTGAAACATGACCTAACAGACCCACTTGGATATCTATTTAACCACAGTCTCCAGACAGGCTTTGTTCCAGTAGAGTGGAAGACAGCAACATTCACCCCTCTTCACGGGGTGGGGGGGGGCAACCAGTAACAGACCCAGAAAACTACTGACCCATATGTCGCTGACTTGCCTAGCCCTGATGGAATGTTGTATATTTGCAAAAATAACTGCACAAGGGTTATCCATGCCAAAGAACTAAACCTCATCTTTGACATGAATAGATCATGCTGAACAGACAGAGATTGCGTCTCATCTGGAACAGGCTTACTATTAATGTGAAGCAGAGCCCTTCTCTGACCATCTTCAATTGCAGTCTGGACCAATGGATGGGAAATTGCAAAAATTCTCGCCTGGAGTGGTGCCCATGAGCAGGATCTGGTGACTGATCTTCTCAGTGAGGCTCGGACTGACACCTCAGTGGAAGAGGTAGCAATGCCCCAGCAGCTATCTCCTACCCAGGTCCAAGAAATCTGAGCAGTATTACAGGAGTTTGGGGACATGTTCACTGGGAAACCTGGGTGCACCCACCTGGCACAGCACCATGTGGGTACAGGACCTTAACGGCCTATTAAGCAGGCCCCTTACAGGGTGCCTGTGTGGGTAAGACAGACTGTGAGGGAGGAGATACAGGAAATGTTGGAACTGGGGGGAATCCAGGAGTCCAGCAGTCCCTGGGCCTCCCCAGTGGTACCAAAGAAAGATGGCAGAACTAGGTTATGTGTGGACTACAGGAAACTAAATTGTCACACAGAGTCAAATGCTACCCCCATCATACCACTCATCCTGGAAACATCAAAAATCTGGACAAGGTCCATGAAAAATAGGTACAAATCTGTACACTGATTAACATCTAATTTGCATACATAATTACATAACCCCAGCCACTCCAATGTAATTGTGAGATATCAATTTTCAAACGCAAACTGAAGAACAGACAACCAAAATATGACACCACTGACCCCCTGCAGCCATTCCAATGTCCCATTACCTGGCGATTTCCCCCCATTTACTGTAAACACTAATGTGTGCATACTGCTTTACTTCTAAAATAATTATTTGGATTTTATTTTGACATCTGCTAAACAAAGCAAAACTGTCTCAATGAAAATATACTTGGCATTAAAACTTCTCTGCCCTTGAAACTCACATTCATTGAAATATTGAAACCCACACCACATCCAAAGAAAATGCATCTGGCCAGTGGTGGATAAAGATTACCTTTGGACTGTTTTCAAATCATTGGCCCCTTGCACACAAAACAAGAAACATATATGTGTTTTTTTCTTTGATACACCTTCCTGACTTTATTAAGTTCTATTTCTTGTATAATACAACACACTTGTTAGAGCGCATTTTAAATGTATTGTTTGAACATTTTTCCAGTAGGCTGTACTGTAGGCAATGAAACAAAATGCATGAACCAATAATGACAAAACTGCCCAGTTCAGAACATTTACATCATAAAAGTCTACTTCCACACCCACACTATAAATAGAATGACAGTAGTGTAAGCCATGGGCATCTTGTATAGCTTCTCACACTTATTTTCAAGTCCAGTTTTTTTTTTTTTTTTGGGGGGGGGGGGCAAAAACCAGGGACACATTTTAAACATTGCTTGTGTAATTTTGGAAAGTTGCTAGAATAAAATGTTGTTACAACCATGCATGTCACTGGCAAGTCTTGAACCCAGGACCCTATGCACTATAGTGAGAGCAACATACCACTATGCCAAATCAACAGTTTCCTAAAAAATAGGAAGACTGAAACTTAATGGCTATCATTTAGTGAATTCAGTTCTCACTTCTCACCATAGCTCTCAACCTCTTAGCACAAAAAACTGGACAAACAAAGCCAATAATGGGGGAATACAAATTCAGTTCTCACTTCTCACTCACCAAAGCTCTCAACTCTTAGCACAAAAAATCTGGACAAAGCTCACAAGTGGTGGTGGCTAGGGGCTTACCAGGGACACATTTTAACCATTGCTTGTATAATTTTGGAAAGTTGCTAGAATAAAATGCTGTGTTACCACTATGCATTTTACTGGCAAGGCTTGAACCCAGGACCCTATGCACTACAGTCAGAGCAACATACCACTATGCCAATTCAGCAGTTTCCTAAAAAATAGGAAGACTAAAACTTAATGACTATCGTTTTAGTGAATTCACTTCTTACTTCTCACCATAGCTCTCAACCTCTTAGCACAAAAAACTTGGACAAAGCCAATATGGGGGAATACAAATTTAGTTCTCACTTCTCACTCACCATAGCTCTCAACTCATGGGCAAACAACAAAGCCAATAATGGGGAAATACAAATTCTGTTCTCACTTCTCACCATAGCTCTTCTCAACTCTTAGCACAACAAATCTGGACAAAGCTCAGAAATGGTGGTGGCTGGGGACTTTTACCCTGTACCGAAGGTACAGGGTTTGAGCCTGAAATACCTCTAGCCACCAGGTGTATTACATGGGGGCATTTACACACACACACACACACACACACACACAGGAATGGCTGTAGATAGCAATATCCAAACCTGGCTGCTGGTCATGCATTTGTAACTCCAGAGTGAGTGAGCAGTAAATCCAAAAATGAACGACCAAACTCTGCTGTTCTAAATCCATGGCTGTTCATAGAGCAAGTTGCTGTTAATTCTCCTGGAGTGCTGCTGTTAAAGCGAACGGCCAAAGCAAGTGAGATTTCCCATTCGCATTTGCAGCCAGACCAGCTGGAAATTCCGACTGGCTGGTAGCCCTGACGGAGCTGATGTCATCGCGCACGTGATGATGTCAGCTCTGACAGTGCGATATTTAAAAAATAAATGAAAAAAACTGAAATGAAGGGGTGCCACTTGGAAATCATGGCACCCTTTCATTTGGACCCCAAAACTCTGTAAATACCGAGTAATTCGGTATGGTTGAGAGATATGACCCCTTGCCTAGGACAAATGAAGCCTTAGAGCAGCTGGGTGGGGCTAAGTATCTGACCACTATTGATTTGACCAAGGGATATTGGCAGGTGCCCTTGACTCCCATGGCTAGAGAGAGGTCGGTCTTTGTGACTCCTTTCAGATTATACAAGTTCATAAAGATGCCCTTTGTGATGAAAAATGCACAAACTACCTTCCAGAGGCTGGTAGATCATATCCTAGCAGGAGATTATGACCTTGCTAAATCAGATGATATTGCTATCTACAGCCATTCCTGGCAAGAGCACCTTCAGCATGTGAAAGAGGTCCTGGGCAGACTGGAAAGGGCAGGGTTGACCATTAAGCCCAGTAAGAGTCGAGGGGTGGCAAAGGTCTTCTACCTGTGACATAGAGTGGGGAGTGTTAAGATCAGGCCAGAACCTGTCAAAGTGGAAGACATTCAGGTGTGGCCTGTCTGTGTTACTAAACATCAGGTAAGGGCATTCTTGGGGAAAGTGGGGTACTATAGAAAGTTTGTTCCCAATTATAGTACAATGGCTGCTCCCCTCACAGACTTGACAAGGAAAAACAGGCCAGACAAGGTAGTGTGGACCCCACCCTGGGAGCAGGCATTCCACAAGCTTAATGAGGCTTTGGGAGGGCCCCCTGTGTTAGCCAGCATAGATTAAAGCAAATAATTTGCTGTGCAGATGGATGCTTCAAACCATGGGGTGGGGGGGCTGTACGAGAAGAGGACCCAGTGGTATATCTCAGCCATAGTATGGGCACTGCAGAAACTTCAGCCCTATCTGTTGTTGTTGTTGTGTCTTTCGGCTTTTCCCGGTCAGGGGTCGCCACAGCGGAACTCTGGTCTGCTAATGATTGGCAGTAGATTTTTACGTGCCAAGTTGCCGGCACTGATGCACAACCTTCAATGAAGGTATGCCCATTCACGCATGTCTCCACACAGAAGACGCTCTAGCTGAGAATCGAACAGGACAACGTCTTACTGTGAGGTGCCAACGCTACCTCAGCGCCACTAACTTCAGCCCTATCTGTATGAAAGAAAATTCAGTGTAGTTACAGACCACAGTCCCTTAACACGGTTACATCAAAACAGCCAACAAAATGCCAAATTACTGAGGTGGAGCCATGGGTTGCAGGCGTATATGTGCAGCACCGTAGTGGGGTTAGCAGTGCCAATGCAGATGTGCTCAAGACAGGGTATGGGATAATGTATTCTCAGATAGTCTTATTCCTCTCAAGCAATGTTTCTCAAGGGGTGCTTGAAAAACTAGCTTGAATCCTGTCTTCAAAGGGGGGAGAGATGTGATGATAGGAGGTACTGCCAGCTATGCCAGGGGAAGGAGGGCAGTGGATGTGTAATATATGCCAGCACAACTAGTTGGAATTTTGTAAAGAATTATATGTCATTTGTATATCAAAATGACTTGTACAGATGCTTGTGTTGAAAAATGTATTTGTAAAGCTGATTGTGTTAAAATGTATCAGTAGTGTGCCCTGCTGGGCAGCAAAAAAATGTACATGCATTATTGTAACTGTTTAAATGTAGATATTGTAACAGAGGATACTGGAAGAGAAGAGGTTAATATCAATCCACCTGACTTTGAAAAATAGTAAGAAAATTAAATTACTTGGCCTTGGCCATAAAGATGTTATCTCACAGTTTTGAAGGCAGCCAGTGGCAAAAAGTCTATACTAGGAGGCTTCCTGCATTGTCATTGGGGTGAACTAATGGCTACTCTGAAAGGGTGAAGGTTTGAAAATTTTGACTTCCAGGAGCTGCAACAGATCTTAGCAAGGCTCTGTGTGTGTGTGTGTGTATTATTGACACCTATGTGATAAATCCTGATGGTTTCTAGCAATGGGGGGTTGCATGGGAATCGGACGTCAGATGACCAGATGTATGTGATGTCATTCTGTACAGAAATAATATAATATTAGAGGAACCTCCAAAATCTCCACACAAGCCAAAGAACCATGAAAATTATCACTGGCAGGAAATGAACTGGTAATAACCCAATGCAGACCACTCTGGCTCTAAAAACTTTAAAGCGGGAACCATACTATAGGCTTACACCTTCACTAACGGCCACCTTATTACTAGGTAGAATTACTTTCCTGTCAGTGATAATTTTCGTAGTAATATTAGAGGCGACTGAGGTCTCAGCGGCAGTCTGTTTCCTGGAACCTGCCATAGAAGGATCCCTCACCTACTTCATCTTGCTGTGTTCTAGTAAATGAACCAGGGAATAATAACTCTTTAGATTCATCAGGAAAATATAGTGAGATTAGTTAAGTATTGTTTTCCTGTATCTGTGTGAATCTAGTCATCTGTATTGTTTTAATATTTCCTCTTGTTGAAACTCTGGTGTTTACTGTAAACAGATATTTCTTATTATCATGTTCTTTTATTATTTATTATTAAATATATTTAAAGTGTTCATTGTGGCTGGTCCTTTTAGAAAATATTTAAGCTTTGAGAGTGCTTGCATATATTTATTTGTTGATAACTCTGGCCACTCCTGATGCTTGGCTGTTTGGTCAACATTACCATTTGTTATCAATATTAATTTCACTCAGTATAATTTGGTACCCTTGCAAGAGCCTTAGGTAGCTGGCTTTGTAGTGCCTGGTGGCAGTGATAACTACCTTATAGTCGGGCAGAAGGGGGAACATCAGGTAAATCTATGCCAGCTTTTCCCAGGTGTGTGTGTGTGTGTGTGTGTGTGTGTGTGTGTGTGTGTGTGTGTGTATCAGCTACTTGGAGCAGGGACATGAAGCACTGGTTTCACAGACAGAATGGTGGAGGACTTGGCTTGGGCACTTGGCTGAGGACTTATCTCTGCAGTGGTGCCAGTGGCGAGCCTTATTGGGGACCTGGAGAGAGACAGAGAGAGAAACCCAGACCCTGGGCTGAGTGTGTTCCCTGTGTGCACCTAAGGGATATTCTGTTTGATGCAGACAGCTGCATCTGGAAATACTGGGTGTATCCAGTTTTGTTCCAAGTGAATGTCCCTCTTCAGTGTCAGTGGTGAGGATTCAGGCTTCTTTATTACTGTCCCAGAGTGGGGATGTCACACCCATGCCCCTTTTTGACAGAGGCAGTCTGTAAAAATTACCAAACCCCTGCTTGCTGACCTTTGTTATCTTTTCCCTAGGGATAGAAAATTGGGTAAAACTGGCTAGGCTTCTAAGACCCCTTCAGCCATTAGCCTAGTAATCTCCTATGAATGTAAGAACCTGTGTGAAGATAGTGGCAAAGAGTAATGCAGCAGTTGTGCTGAAAAACTTTCTGAGGCCATGCTGTTTAGCAGACAGAAATCTATAGCTATTTAAATGTTTCATTAATTGGTTGTAAAGTATTTTTTCAAAAGATCTTAGTGAGTGAGCAAAGGGTAGAGGTATGCCAAAGGTCTTTAAGTGATTTAGGGATGGATACTTTTGGAAGAGAAATGACAATGGAATGTTTTCATGCTGGTAGAAAAATCCCATTAGTGAGGGACAGGTTATTAATGAAGGTAAGAGGTTTGGCAATTGTATCATCTGCTTTTCTTAAAAAAGTAGAGTGTAATGCTGCAACTTTAGAATAAAATTACTTTTTTTAAGTTTTAAGGAGAGTGGAAGTTTCTTTTACAGTGATTACTCTGAAATGGAATATAGAAGCATATGCAGCAAGAGTATATAGCTGTGGTTGTGGCTTGTTATTGGACTACGTTTGGCAGCTATATGTGAACTAAATTAGTCTGTATATCTTTAATGCATGTAGGAAGACAGGATTTGCATACTTCAGCAGATGGAAGAGTTACTGGTTAAATGAGTGGCGGAATTTGTGTTTTTATCAAATTGTCCTGAGAGCTGCTTCAATTACTTCCAGAATAGCTTTGGATTACCTGCAGCTGAAATGTGTTTAATTCTTAAGTATATAGCCGCGGTGGTGCAGATAGCCATGGTGGTGCAGCGGTTCGCGTTGTCACAGCACAGCAAAAGGTTCTCCTGTTCGATTCTTGGCTGGAGCACCTTCTGTGTGGAGTCTGCATGTCCTTCCTGTGGTTGAGTGACGTTTAAAGACATGCAGGTAGGTGCTTGTGTGAATGGGTGTGCCTTCTTTGAAGGTTGGGGGTCGGGCTGGCAACTCGGCACCGTAAAAAATCCACTGCCAATCATTAGCAGACCGGAATTCCGCTGTGGTGACCCCTAACCAGGAAAAGCTGAAAGACATTAGTTTGGTGATTTTACAGAGTAAGTTGAATCTTGTTTGTTTTCTTAAAGTGAGATAAGTTTGATGTTTTTGAAAGTTATTCTGGTCTTGCTTTCATGAAATCTATTCTGCATCCCTATTTTTCATAAGGGTATTAAAGTCTGTTGAAAGTGATAGACAAACCTACCCCCTTAATATCCTGCATGTGCAGAGAAAGAGGGAGTTTTCATTTAAAGACGGGGTTTTCATAAATTGTGATCGGGCTGTGGAGGGGTCATTGAGCTGGTAAAGGGAGAACTAGTCAGAAAGGCTCAGTTGATGGTTGGGAAATGACACTTTATGGTAGGGAAAGGGGGGGGTGACTAATTGTGAGGGTAACTTTCATGGATTTCAAAGACCAAGAAGAAGGATCTGGGTAGTGGTCACTGAATGAGACGGTGATATTAGTACAGTGATGAGCTATATTTGAAAAGATAAGATTTAGAGTGATATGGTAGCCTGACTGTACATTGTAGTTTGCTTTAGTAATTGTTCAAAGTGAATCTGTTGGAGCATTCTCATTAGTTGATTCTCCTCAGGGCCTCTAACACTGAGCTTGAGGTCACCTAAGATTATAGGGTTTTTTATCCGACCATTTAGGAATATTTCTTTAATAATATTTTTAATGGTACTGATGAAAGAGGGAGGAAGGATATAAATTGCTGTTATGGTAAGTGTGGTATAATTTCCTAAGGTGAGATTGGTTGATATTCAGTTTGATGCTTTATCATTTATTTGGTTGGCAAAACTGTAGCGGATGAAGTCTAATGAGGTATTGTATCTGATTAAGAGCACAACTTCACCTCTATTCTAGTTCTTGGCCTGTTATCACAAATGATTTTATAATGTTATTCAACAAAAGCTGAGGAATGAAAGTTGTCTTTTAGCCAAGTTTCACTAATTACGAGGATATGTGGATGTAGAGTTGCAATCCAGGCTTCCAGAGTTGAGTGTTTGTTACTGATTCCACCTAAATTAATGCGGGCCATTTTCAGATCTTTGGTCCAAACAGTTTTTTTAATTAGTGTTAGATCTATTGTTTGTGTTCAGGGTACTGGTTAGCTACTTGGAGTTGTCAGGTTAAGGAGTAGGCCCTGTGTTTGAGTGAATGTCTAGAGCTTGATGGAATTTGTATTGTAGGTAATAAGCCAGAACCATGGTTGTTTTTTGATCATTTTAGGAAGTTAGTGTGCTGTAAATAAAATGCTTGAACTACAAATTCCTTTCTGTTACATACTTTAGTAGTTTGTATGCCTGTTGATTTGAAGTGAGCAAGATGGAACAGGCTATATGCACCTAGGCTATGTGGAAATATATAGGAACAATCTGAGAGATCTCAGTATGCTGGCAGAAAGGGAGTGTCAATCTACGTGATTGTAGGGTTGAGGAAATGGACAGGTATTATTAGAGTAAGAAATGGGTGAGACTAAATGACGATTAAGTATAGAGTGGGACTCAGATGAGTGAAGAGTTAAGGCTCAAATAAGTAGTATAATGGGTTGAAATGTTTTGTTATCTGATGGTGGATTTGGGTGATAAGAATACTTGGAATGCAGTTTTTTCTCAGTTGTGCAGTGTTTAGAACAGAAGGATGTAGGGTTTATAAGGAGGTTAAGATGTATTTAGAGAGATGGAGTTGTGGTGATATGAGGTGGGGAAAAGATAGCAATCATCAGGCTGGTAATTGCAAATTGCTTGGAGATGACTGGCCAAAGGATTAAGGTGGGAGACTAGTAAGAAGAGGATGAAGTGAAGGAGATATGGTTTGATTACTATAGATCTTATGATGTAAAAGTGGGTGGGAATGGGGACAGGGTGGGGATCAAAGAGATGCCACACTGGGTGTGGCTGAGAGGAGTGTCCCCTCAAAAAACAATTAGTATGATACTGTTCCTTGCCTCCTGCAAAGTCAGCAGCAAACCCATGAAATAAGGTGGGCCAGAATTAGTACAAAGTGTTTTAGTTTAGAAGGAAGGGTACTTCCTAAGCTAGGACTGCTCTAGCAGGAGGAAAGGGCAAATAATTAGACCCATCGGGACTTTCAAGCACTTGGATAAGAACAGCACTAGCTGTAACAGTTTATCATTGTTTTTAAAAAGTATTGGGCAGTAGCCCTGCACTTACTTAAAGCCAAAAATTATAGCAGTAATTACTGCAGAGCAGTGTTATGTAGACCAGTGGTTGTGCAATGGGAGTTACTCTATAGGCAAAGGGGTATGCTTAGCACTGTTAAACCCCTGCCAGCTAAAATTAACAGTGTATTGTGAAGAGAGGAATTAAAGTTCTTATAGTAATTAGTCACAACAGTATACAACTAAAATGGTATCTGCCTGAAGGATAAGTTAAATTTACTATACCAGTATGGGATGATGGCAAAATGGTGGCTGAGAAAAGATTTGGCACCAGAAGTGTTTGGATGCATTTAAAGTAAAGTGTAGGTACTAGCAGAAAAATGACAAAATAATAGGCAAAGAATGGAAGTAGGGGAGAGGAGGGCTCACTATTAACTATTTATAAAGAGAAAACATTTTAAAGGAGAATAGTCTCAGTGTGCTTCAATAAATAATGTAGCCAAGAACAGTGAGTGGAGGAAATGGGGGCCTATTCAATCAATTATACCACTCTGTTGAGAGGAAACTTAGTGTGCACAGTTATTTTCACCTTATTAGAGGGTAGATCACAGAAAAATTCACAAGGAAAAAACAGAAGCTTCAGTCTATAATCACAGAGGTGTTACCATATTATAATACATATGTATATTGATACCAATTAAAACTATGCCTATGGTAATTAACTAAACATTTGGATGTATTAATAGGGTTATTTGAGAGGTTGAGGAAAAGCGAACACAATGTGTCACATACAAGGCAAACCTTTAACTTTATTGAAAGCAGTAAAGGCAAAGAATATTACTTATCAACCAATAACTGTGCAAATGGATCAGAATACATAATTTCAGCTATAAATGGAAAAGATGAGTCCTAATAAAATAAAATGGACGCATCAGAAATTAGATGCACAGTAAGTAGTGCTTCAGTGTCTTACAGTTTAAAATAAAGCAGCTGCTGGCAAATAGAGTAATGCCAATTGTTGGATGGCTGGAAAGGTGCTACAGAGTCCACAGACGATGCTCTTGCCACAGCCAACATTTCCCTTAACTAACCAAAAAAGAAAAGTTGAATATACTGTTTAATAATCAGTCCTTGTACATCCGGCTACAATTTGATGCATGTTGTCTTGCAGTTCAAAATATTCACAAGCCTGAATGGTAAGGCATAAAAGTACTGTCCAACTGAAGGCAGTCAGTGAATCAAGCTCATAGTAAACCCTGACAATTCATGTATGTCAGGTATTTAAGTCCTAATTCAATTAATCATATAACAAGATTGTTAGCATTGCAAGTTTATTCAACAAAAGAGGACACGCATCCTGAATGCTTCCAAGATTCAGAAGGAAAAAATGGAGGAGATGACTGAAGTATTAAGCTAGAAACGGAGAGGAGCTTTACATAGAAGGTGAGGAGACGGATAGAATGGGTATGACTAAATCATCAAGGAAGTGTAAGGGTATATCAGTTATCATGCTGATTCACTGTGGTGACCAGCACCTTGGTCAAAAAATAGTTTGCTGTTACCTGCTTTCTGGTAAGTTCAGCAGCAGAGGACATGAAGTAAGATTGGCAGGAATTAGTGCAAGGTGTTTTTGCTTAGAAAGAAGGGTCCTTCTAATCTAGGGCTGCCTCAGTTGCAAAAAAAAAAGGCAAATCATATGCATTCAAAACTGAGAGTGGGCTGACCAAACTGACATTTATAGGCTGGGGTGTTATTGTCAGGTTTGAAGATAATGGAAATATCAGCTTTCTTCTAACTTAGTTAACTCCCCTCCTGTCCAGCACAGTACTTAATTAATACTACTTTTATGATTAAATAGATCTCCAGGGGGAATGTTATCACTCACACTTATTTTTCTTTTTCATTGTCTCAGTACCAGGACTACTACTTCCTTTTCTACTGCTCAGAAAGACTCGGTATAAGAAGATTTTAAGGTAATCCTTTGGTGAATAACTCACCCTCAGGGAGGATACCATTGTACTATATAACTGTCTGTCAGTCTACAAACCCCAGCATTATTTGTTCCAGGGTACTCAGTATTTCTTGGGCGGACTGCTGTCCTGTTTTTTATTAATCTCACCCCTGTTTTACTCCTTCAACTCGTAGGCAAGGATCTCTGTGCTGCAGGAGTAGAATTGAAATATTTAATATTGTGGACCCTCTTTATATTTTCAAACTTTTTGCAAAAATATCATTTAATTCTTGCTTCCTTACTTCCCATTTTCCATCCCCAGGTTAGGAGTTTGTTCTAAATTCTTATGTCTATATTATAACTATTTATATAGGACTTATGCCCACATTCCCTGATAAAATATAAGATTGTTTCTCTACATAGAAAAGCCATTCCTAGCTTCACACAAATCTAGACAGTGCCCTATATAGGTTCATAGGTTCATACTAGGCTATCTGCCCTAGGGCATTTATAAGCCTAGCCAGAATGTGTTTGGCTTTCGCCACCCATTTTAAATTTATTTTGCTATGCCCTTTTTCGAGGTTAGTATACTGTGCCTCTGTCTAACAGTGACACAGAAGTGATACCCGGGGTAAACCTACGATCTCCCATCCACTCATCAAGATTCCTCTTGAAGAGAGTCAATTAGGGACTCTGCCTAACCTGGACTGGGATTTTATTCCAGAGTGAAGGGAGCCTCTGGGTTATGAATCTGTCCCTCCAGCATGTCCTATTTATTTCAGTGCTGAGGTTCAAGTCTCTCGAGCGTAGCTCGATGGGATTTGGATTTTCTGAGGTGCAGCATGTCCATTAATTCGGGTTGGACATGGCTTTATACGTCAGGCACAGATCACCTCTGAACAGGCGGTATGCCACTGAGTAGAGCTGGAGTTTCTTTAACCGGGCAGCATATGGCATCTGTTTGAGCCCTTTGATCCTCTTGGTGAGGTACTTTTGGGGTCTTTCCAGTTGCTGCAGGTGTCTGATAAGGTACATCCCAAAAGGGGCATTGTACTCAATTATGGGCCTGATGAGGGATGAGTAAAGAGGCACGATGACCTCCCTGATCTAGATGTGAATCCCTTCATGATTAGGTGGCCTATATAAAATGTTTTTCTAACCACTTTGGCCACGTGGTTGTCAAATGAGAGATTGCTATCAACTTGGGTCCCCAGGTCCCTAATTACTTCTTCTGTACTTAATGGATTACCACCTATGTGGTAATTTGTGGGCACTTTGTTTTTGCCAAAGGGGATGACTATACACTTTTTGGCATTTAGCTTGAGGCCATGGCTCTGGCACCAGTTGTCTGTTTCTATGAGGCCCTTTTGGAGGATGCTTGTGTCGGCTGGAGAGACGATTATGGCGCCCAGTTTGCAGTCACCTGCGAACTTGGTCAGCCACAGTCCTTCCGTGTTGGCCTGTACCTCCAAGAAATATATACCGAACAAGAGAGGTCCCAGGACTGAGCCTTGTGGGACACCACTTGTAACTGGTTTGGAGTCTGACATGGCTCCAGCAATTCTAACCATGTGGGTTCTGTCCTCGAGCCAGTTTGCAATCCATCTAGTGACATAGGGGTTTATATTTAAGCTGGTGAGCTTATCTATAATGCCCGAGTGGGGTATGTATCAAAGGCTTTTGCGAGGTCCAGGTAGGCTGTGTGGACCACTTTCCCCTTGTTAATGGCCTTGGTGACTGTTTCAAAGAAATCAACCAGGTTTAAGAGGCAGGATCTGCCCTTAACAAAGCCGAACTGGGTAGGATCCAGTGTCTGTAGGTCCCCAATATCTTTATTTATGAGGTCCATGATGATCCTTTCCATAGCTTTGCAGACCAAGCTAGTCAGGCTTATGGGGCAATAGTTTCCAGGATCCGTTGAGGCACCACCTTTGTGGAGAGGGACCACTGTTGCTGTACGCCACTCTTTGGGCACATATCCTGTAGTAAGGCTGAGATTGAACAGTAGCTTTATGTTTGGGTTTAGCTTTTCTTGGAGTTCATGTAGGACGCAACCCGGGACACCGTCTGGTCCCATTGATGCTGTGTTTTTTGCTTTGGAGAGGGCGGCTCTTACCTGAGCATCTGAGATGTCAGGGGGGCAGCACTCTGCTGGGATAGATATTTGCCCTTTTGGTGGGGAGGGGGGGGGAGAAGTTTGCGCTGAACCTGTCAGCTAGGATGTTGGCAATGTCTGTGGGTTCAGTGTATTTTTTGTCATTTTGGACTAATTCTGAGCATATCTGGGAATTACCACCCAGGTTCCTAACCTAACTAAAGAAAGCCCTGTGATTATCCTTAGTGTCCTGTGCAATTTTTCTCTCGAAGCTGGCCTTAGACGACTTTATGAGTGCCCGTAGTTTTTTGCTAATACTGATCAGTGATGCCTTCCCTTTTTGGGATTTTGCTCTATCATTTAGTAGCTTCCTCCTTCTATTGTATAGTTTGTTTATGGCTGGGGTCCACCAGACAGGACGTCTGCCTTTGGAGGATTGGGTCTTGGTTTTATTTGGGATCGCATGATCCATGCATTCCTGAAGGTGTTCATAGAATGCGTTTATAAAGGATTCTGCGGTCTGGGCCATATTTTCCACAGGCCCGGGGGCTTTGAAGGATTCCACCTCGGTTTTGAGGAGTGTGAAATTTGCTTTAGAGAAGTTTTTCACTGTGGTTTTCTGGGCAGGGGTGGGGTCGGGATGTGAATATCCAGTGAGATTAGTTTATGGTCTGATCTTACCAGTGAGGGATACACTTCTGGTCTGGAGCATAGAATCCCCATGTTGGTGATGATCAGGTCCAGTATGTTTTCCCTCTTGTGGGAGTGGTAACAAGTTGTTCCATAGCATTTGAGTTTATAAATTCTAGGAACCTTTGGGCTAGGGTGTTGGAGCTAGAGTAATGCTCCCAGTTTATGTTTGGGTAGTTGAAGTCGCCCAATATAATGGTGTTTGGAGAGACCTTCATATTTTCCAGTGTTCTCAGAAAGGCCGAGTGGGGTTCCTGGGTTTGGGAGGGTGGTCTGTAGCAGGCTATAAACTGGAAGGCAGTTTTACCCACTGTTAGTTGCACATGGATAGTCTCTGATGCTTCGTGCTTTGCCACCAACCTGGAGGTGTGGGTATCTTTGATGAATATCGATACTCCCCTCCTTTGTGGTTCGGTCCAAGTTTTGGGGCCGAAAAGCATGGTATGAGGTATAACCTGTTAGTGCTGGGGTGCTCTCGGGAGCCCTGAACCAGGTTTCTGTTACTGCACAGATATCGATGTTCTCCATGCTAAGGAGAGTTTCGAGTGCGTGCATCTTGAGGTTTAGACTTCTGGCGTTGAGTAGCATTACTCTTAGTTTCTTATCCCTTGTGATACCTATGGAGGTGGGTTTGTCTTTTGAGCCTTGCCTAAAAAAGGCACTATGGGGGTAGCAAGAGCCTTTGCCAATATCCGAAAGCCCAGGGGTGACAGTTGCAAGCCGTCCCTAGCAAAGCATCGTGGCTTGTCGAGCATATCATCCCAAGCTGACAGGCATTGGAACCCCTTTGAATGACACCAGTACTTAAGCCAATTGTTGAATTTTTTTTTACTTGCTAAGCTCTTATCCATAACCATCCGTCAAATATTTCACCTTTATGGATTCTCCGTCTACTTGTTTTGATTCTGTATCCTTTTACTCTCCCAGTTTAACCATGTATTAGATATAGTAATAGGTTCTATTCAGTACTCATATATAACTGAAAACAAAAGGGGAAAGTGATATGTTCACAGTTATAAAAAGGAATATCTCCTTACACATGTAGACATTCAGATATCTATAAGAAAAACTTGACATCCAGTAGATTTGTCTCCTGACTTGTTTGACTCATGATGGAATAAACATAAAGATTTCCCCATTTTAGGGTACTGTGGGAGATATTGGAGGAGTCACCTACTCCTAATAAGAAAGAGATAAAACAACATATTGACATACAGGGAAGATTGTGACAGTGACATTCTGAATCAAACCAAGGAGATGGAATTAGAATAAAAACTGCGAGAGGAGCTAGAATCTGCATGTTGCTAGACAGAAAAAAAAATCCTGTGTGATGCCATGTACTTGTCCCAACAACTGTGTATGGTAAAGGTCTGCTTGACATTGTTAAAGATAACTGAGAAGAAGAGAAGACACCATTTGAAAGAGTAATAGAATATTATGTTAGTTTACAAGTTAGACTAAAGCTGTTTATACCAATAGTAAAGGAGCACATACAGAAACCCCAAGATCTGCAGCAACAAATCTGTATTAAGAATGTCTGATTGAGATAATTAAAATCTGGTATCTGACATTAGTACTAGCAGGGACACCGACTTACAGTTCTCAAAAATGAAGTTTTGTTTTCATGAGATGAAACCTGGGATATATTCATGTCATTTTTAGATGTTATTTCCAGGCATTCCTGTGACTTCATTATAATTTTGTAGCAAATCTATCTATATGCACAATTAAAACAGATTATGTGCACAGAGCACTCGGAGTAAGTTGGCACAATAATAAGTAGTAAATATGACAAGAAATGCAGGTTGTGGTGAATGGGTACTCTAGCCTAAAATTCTGTGAATATATGTCCTATGCTTTTCCAGTACTCAGACTGAATTCAGGATTTACCATTTTTCCCTGTGAAAATTGAAAATCATGGTCCCTGAGTATAGGAGAATACATTTCTGGCTAAGTGACAAGTCTCCTTTGGTAACTTAAAGAGTAAATGCAGTGAACTACACAGTTAAGACAACCACAGAAGTGAAAGACTGAGCAAAGCTATCACATTAATGCAATAAAACTTTGGAAAGAAGTACAAAGGTCTACAGTTAGCTGGCAAGCTGAAAGTCATGCAGGATAGACCGGAGAATCTTTACCTGGTATAAAATAATTTTCTATTTAGAAATAAAAGAGCATTCTCAGATATTCCTACAAATTAACATAACAATACAGAGACAACAACTGGAGTGAAGGTCATACTCAGAACCCATAGAGTACTAGAGTCACAGAAACAATTAGTTTAAGAAGTTCAAAATATAGTAAAATTAGGAGTAGTGGAAGAATCACAGCATGAATAGAGCAGCCCAGTACTTCCATTTCCTTAGACTGGTAAAATGTTCGATTCTGTAGTAGAATTTCTAAGTTTGATTGCTATCTCATGCCCAGAGCGACCTATGACAAGAAAGATACTTCACAACAGTAAACTAGGAAAAAGGATATTGACAAATAGCACTATTCTCCACTTAAAAAAAAAATGAAACTTTACTTCACTGCACAGTGCTATCATTGGACCTACATGGAGCAACAGTCATCTTTCAGAAATTGATTGATTAAATACTAAAGCCACACTCACTATATACCAATGTGCACCTAGATGATGTGATCATCTATTCAAAGGACTGAGCATGTCACTTAGCAAAATTCAGGCTGAGTTAGAATGAATAACACAAGCAAGCTTGACTGTGAGTATCAAAAAGAGGAAATTAAGCATGGTAGAAGCCAAGTATATAGTCTACCTTATAGGAACTGGGGTAATAAGTCCCCAATTAGATGAAATAAAAATAATAACTAGCCTACACCCTCTACTGAAGGACAGGTGAAGGCTTTTCTTACAGTAACTGAATACTACAGAAAATTTGTATCTAATTTTGCAACTTGTGTGTCCTTTGACAGATCTCACAAAACAAAAAGCCCCTGTCAAAATGCAACAGTTTCTTAACGCAGATATAGCATTTAATTAGCTAAAAAAGCTATTATGTTCTGAGCTATTGTTAGTGTCTCCTAATTTTTCTAAGTAACTTACTTTCTAGATACATTGGACGTAGGTTAGGGAGCTGAATTATACCAAGATATTCTAGTTAAAGAGCACCCTGTGTTTTAGTTGCAAGTAAAGTAATGCTGAAAAATAGTATGCAGACATTGAAAGGGAATGATTAGCTGTGAAATGGGCTTTTTATTCTTTAAAGTACTACCCAATGGCTGATTATAATAGGGGCATCTGGACGGCCATCCAAGGCACTTGGCTTTAGTGGGGGCCCATAATGAGAGGCTTCCACAAAAGTACTGTATACTATACTAGTTAATGCTGAATTTAATCAGGCATAAAGAATGATGTTCTTATGTATAAGTCTTTGTGGGCTCAACAAACACGCACCTACAGATACTGTATATACTAACTGAAGTTGAAGATTTCAGTGACACTTCCTAGATCATGCACATTAGTACATAACAACGACAGTGGCACAATTATCTCCAGGTAGAATTGTTAGGGAAGACTCTTTGCAAGAAAAACTTTAAGTACATCTAAAAGTGGACCAATATAGTAATCCTGCCATTCTGTTTCAATTGTTATTTGTTTTCTTTTAACAATCTGCAAGCTACTTGGAGAAAAAAGTATATTCCTTACTTTTTTGTTTACTAACTGCCAGTGAGTAATTTGTCTTGTAACTGACGCATATGGAAGCAACACTCACCCACTATCTTCTGCGGCAAATATAAGGATCATGTATCTATGTATGTATATGTGTATGTATGTATATATTATATATATATATATATATATATATATATATATTTATATGCATACATCTGTGTATATTGAAACATCATATTACACAATGATCACAGCATAAGCAATTAGAAAAAATAAATCCACCCACAACTTATCACAATCATACTTGTGTAAATCCACCACACTCACTTGAGAGACGCACATTCTGATACACACACAGGGCAGCCACGGTGGTGCAGCGGTTAGCGTTGCCACCTCACAGCAAGAGGATGTTATGTGATCCTATCTCGCCTACATTCTGAATGATGGGTTCGGAGCCGATCCCTCGGCTCCGACTCGGCACGCTTATGCCAAAGAGCGAAGTCTCTTATTGGCTGAGCTTACTATATCCCAGGATGCACCACTACCAGTCCCCCAGATCTCGTTTGCCGCTTCCCTGCGAAGACGTGGTCTCGAGCTGGCTGGGCTAAGTAGTTTATTAAACTAACTTTTCTGTCAGTTTTTTGCTGTTTTTGCTCACAAAAGCTGTTTTAACGGCTATTGCTAACTTTGTGTACGTTTTGGATTTTGAATTGTTGTGTGTGATTGGGTTCAGTTTGTTTTCGGCCCCCCCTCCATCCAGGGCCTTCCCGGACTGTTAACCTTTATACTTACAGGGTTTCTAGTAATTATACAAAGTGGTTAGAGTTACCTGTTCTTTTTACAGGAAGAGTTGGCATTAGTTATTACTGTAAGCTTTAATTTATCAGCAGTAAAAATTTAGTGTACTTTCCTGTCAGAGTGACTAGATTTGTGTATCATCATGTCTCAAACCCCTAGGCCTTCGGGCTTTAAAAAATGTTCGAAATGTGGGTTTAAAATGTCTATCACAGACGATCATTCGCTCTGTGTATATTGTCTCGGGGCAAAGCACTTGCAGGAGTCATGCAGTGTATGTCACGCTTTTTCCTCAAGGGTCCTCCAGGAGAGGAAAAATAAATTGATTTTAAAGGGGTTAGTTAAACCCTCCTTTGAAGAAGCCTTGGCATCCTCTCCTGCTCCAACCAAAAAGAAAAGGGCTTCGGTTCCGACCAGTCCGTCGGACCCGACTGCCAAGAAACTTAGGCAGGCCTCTCCTTCGGCTCCAAAGACTTCGGAGCCGAGGTTGGAACGGTCTGCCTCGATGCCACCAGTATCGACTCCTCTGGCTTCGGGGCCGATGGCTGGGGCATCGAGAGGCGGGTCACCTTCGTCGGCTCCACTGCTCTCGGAGCCGACAAGGGTCGCCCGCTCAGACACTTCCTCCTCGGCGCCGAAGTCTGCCTCGGCACCGATGGAATCTGCTGTGAGTATTCCCTCGGCGCCGATACTCATCGAGTCGCCTCGGAGCCGGTCCCCTAGCCCTTTGGGGCCGATGGAGAGGCCTTCTCGAACCCGTTCTGTTTCCTCTCGGTCTTCGAGGATGTCGGATTCGGATATCGACAGGGTGCTCCAAAGACTGTTCCAGTCCCCAGTCTTCCAAAATTTGTTTGGTTCCGACCCAGCTGGTTTGAGCCGATGACCTTGGCCCACCCCGTTGCCATTCCTCCTCCGACCGCTTCGGCTCCGTCGGAGCAGGTGCTGTTGGAGCCGGTGGAGATTCTAGGGTCGGCTCCGACCCTTACTCCAACCCGGGCCTTCGGGTCCGAGTTTAGTATGCGGACTTCTTAGGCTGGACCCGGGGTGATGTTTGGGACCTATGCTTTCGGTTCCGAGCCTCCCTCGGTGCTTCGCTGCGGGACTCCCGTCGGCTATCACGGCTCGAGTCCGGACACTCCCAGGATTCTGGGGGTCCGGCTTTCAGGGCCATGAGGAGTGCCTTGGCCAAGTCCTCTTCGGCCATCTCTCCGGTTTTACCAGCACCTTCCCTGGGCGTGGAGACTGGGTCTTTGGCTGTTCCCCTGTCCGTAGCCAGCGGGGCGCCGAGGCCTGAGGTTACCCCCAGTGGGGGTTCCCCTCCTCCTGAGGGTTCTTCGGAGTTATCTTCAGAGGAACCCCCAAGGAAGAGATCGTGCAAGAGGAAGCACGTGGACTCCCCCGAGTCTATTACATCGGACACTGATATGGATGATGCGGAGGGGTAAGTCGTCCTCGGATGATGTCTCATTTGCAGACATCTTAGAGATCCTCAAACAACGAGGCGGCTGGATATCCAAACCCCCCTCTGCTGACGAATCAGTGCTCCTCAAGGCCTTTGGGGCTCAGCCCTCCGCCTCCTGGGTGTCTCCGCCCTTCGACGAGCTTCTGGATTTAGTTTGTCGAAGGGCGTGGGAACATCCAGATACCGTGGAACCAGTCCTTCTCGTCCAAATAAATTCTTATCTGCTCCCCGAGAAGGAGTTCCTTACTAAAGGCGTGGCTGTAGATGCCATGGTGGTGGCATCTGCTACACAACAGGACGTGGCAGAGGCTTCAACGTCTATCCATCCTCCTAATAAGGAGTCTAGGAGTATGGATAGGTACGGAAGCGCACCCTGACTTCAGCGGCCTTTACCTTAAGGTCTCTGAACTATTTGGCACATTTTACAAGGCTTCAGAGGGATCTGGTCAAGGAGTTGTCAGATTCCTCTCGGTAACCTACCTGAGCAGCTAGCCCAGTCGGTTAGCTCTCAGTTGGCTATCCTTACGTCAATTTCTAACTCGTCCATGAGGCTCATTTCCTATGCGGCAAGGGGCGGGTAGAGCGGCAGGCACAGGCGTGGCTCTCGTGAGACAAGCCTGGCTCCGCTTGTGTCAGTTTCATGGAGGCCTTCAAGTCTTCCTTCACGACGCTCCCTTTGATGGGTCCTCATTGTTTGGACCCAAGGTGAAAGACACCCTTACCGCTGTGAGCAAGAGGGAAAACGTTATCTGCCGTGGGCCGTTATTCCACTCCCTTCGGCCTTACCCCAAGGCCAAAGGAGGGGGAAAATGTGGTTCGAAAATCTCGCAAGTTTTTCTCCCAACAGCAGGAAGATTCCCGTCCAGAGGCAGAGGGCGGGAAATTTTCAGGGAGACGCCGTCCCAGAGGCGGCAGAGGGCCCGCAATTCTGGAGACCCGAGTCCTTTCGTGGCTCTTCAGCCTCCCACACGACATGAGGGATTGCCCGGCTGTGCTGCTCGAGCCAGTCGGGTGTCGTTTTGCCAAGCACCTAGAAGCCTGGGAGTCAATCACTCAGGACAGATGGGTGCTTCGGATCATTGCCGGAGGTTACACCATCCCATTCAAAGACTCACCCCCTCCGTCCAAGAGAATCCCGGACCCACCACCCAGTCAAAGGGAAATAGCAGCCGCAGAAGCTTTAAAGCTGCTAGAAAGGAGTCATCCAACCGGTCCCCACAGACCAGATCGGATCAGGAAATTACTCCAGGTTCTTTTTAGTGCCAAAAAAGACAGGGGACCTGAGACCAATATTGGATCTCAGCAGACTGAACCAATCCGTAACGAAATCCAGATTCCGAATGGTCACGTTACAATCCATTCTCCCGTTGTTGGAGAAGGATGTTTGGATGTGCTCCATAGACCTCAAGGACGCCTATTATCACATACCGATACATCAGGCGTCCAGAAGGTATCTGCGCTTCAGCCTGGGAGTCAGTCATTACCAATTTTGTGCTCTGCCCTTTGGTCTCACCACAGCCCCCAGGGTGTTCACCAAGTGTTTGGCAGTAGTGACGGCTCACCTGAGAAGTCTTGGATTCCAAGTGTTTCCCTATCTCGACGACTGGCTCCTGACTGCCACCACCAGGCATCTACTAATGGACAACCTCAAAGCCACCATCTCCCTGGGTGTTTCCCTAGGGATTACATTCAATTGGTCAAAGTCTGTCTTGCTGCCCTCTCAACGCATAAAATTTATAGGGGCAGAGATAGACTCAAGATTGATGCGTCTTTCTTCCTGCCGAAGGATCCGAATCTTACAGGGCCAAGTTCAAGCTCTGATCTCGAGATCCAAAGCCCCAGCCAGGATGGTCCTACAGGTTTTAGGCTCAATGTCTGCCACGGTTCTTTTAGTTCCTCTAGCAAGATTACACATGAGGATTCTTCAGTGGCTCTTGTCAACTCAATGGTCCTTTCAGGATCTTCCCCTCAATCATCACATCATGATTACGGAATTATGCAAAAGGGACCTTCGCTGGTGGCTTCAGACATCCAACTTGGATCAGGGAAAACCCTTTGTTCTCCCCCCTCCAGTAGTTACCCTGACGACAGATGCCTCCCAGATAGGGTGGGGGGGGCATTGTCTGGGCAGGCTAGTTCAGGGCTCCTGGCTTCCGGACGAAGCTCTTCTCCACATCAACGTGTTGGAGATGAGGGCTGTTCTTCTATCCCTACAGGCCTTACACAAGTTTCTTCCTCGAGGCATCATCGCCATCCACACAGACAACATGTCGGTGGTTTGGTATCTGAACAAACAAGGAGGGACCAGATCGTATCCCCTTTGCAGAGAGGCCATGAGAGTGTGGGAATGGGCTGTAGCTACCAACCGCTTCTTGGTAGCGACCCACATCCCGGGAAAATCAAATGTATTGGCGGACAAATTAAGCAGGACAATTCTCTCTCCTCACGAATGGTCTCTAAACGGCACAGTAGCAGCTCAGGTTTTCAAGAGATGGGGGCGTGCTGCGACCTATTTGCAACGCCACAAAACACCAAGTGCCAGAAGTTCTTCTCCTTGATTCCACATCAGGAAGTACCAGCCATGGATGCTCTAGCACAACCTTGGCCAACAGGGCTACTTTATGCCTTTCCTCCAATTCCACTCCTTCCAAAAGTTATTCAAAAGCTTCTCAACTGGGGTCTTCAATGATTCTGATTGCCCCATACTGGCCTCGTCAGATATGGTTTCCTTACCTGAAAAAGCATGCAGTGGACGATCCGTGGACCTTGGACCTGATCCCGGATTTGCTAATCCATCAGTCGGGACATTGGCATCAGTCCCTTCAATCTCTAAAATTGACAGCTTGGCTCCTCCACTTCCAACCTTAGTTAGAAGGCACACACTAGACCCGGAAGTTGTTCACATTTTATCTTCGGCCCACAAACCCACCACTAACAAATTGTACCTCAGTAAGTGGAAGAGGTTTGCTATCTGGGCTCAACTCAAGGGCTTAGACCCTATCACTGCTCCTGTCCCAGAGGTTTTGAAATTCTTAACATCCCTGTTTAATCAGGGATCTTCTGTCTCAACTATTAAAGTCCAACTAGCTGCTATCTCGAAATTCCATGAATCCACGGATCCTCCTTTGATGAGCAGCAGACTATGCAAAACGTTCATTAAAGGTGCCAGTCTGTTAAGACCACCAGTTTTTCATCCTGCACCTCCGTGGGATCTTGATTTGGTGCTTCGTGCATTAACATCTCCCGCTTTTGAACCGGCTGCTACATGCGAATTAAAGTATCTGTCTTGGAAAACGGCATTCTTAGTGGCTATTACCTCTGCAAGGAGAGTCTCAGAGCTTCAAGCCCTGTCTATTAAACCACCGTACTTGATTTTCCACAAGGATAGAGTATCACTTAGGCCTAATCCATCCTTTGTCCCCAAAGTCTGTTCTAGTTTCTGTCTTCAACAATCTCTAGAGCTACCAGTTTTCTTTCCAAAATTCTCTAATGAAGCAGAATATACTCTCCATAAATTGGATGTTCACAGACAATTACGCTTCTATTTAGACAGGACTCAGCAACTTCGTAAGTCAGACCAGTTGTTTGTGCCCTTCTCAGATAATAAATTGGGCCAAACCATTACAAAAGCTACAATCTCAAAATGGATCAGAGATTGCATAACTCAGGCCTATTCTTCTTCGAATAAACATCTTACATCATCTGTCAAAGCTCATTCTACCAGAGCTATGGCTACTTCTATAGCCTTTCATTCCAAGCTCGCTATTTCGGAAATTTGTGCTGCGGCTACTTGGTCCAACCCGCACACTTTCATTTCCCACTACAAATTGGATGTGGCATCTAAAGGACGAGCATAATTTGGTTCCACGGTACTCAGGAGTGTTTTCCAGTGAGCCACCCAGGATTCAGGTGCTAGGGACGCTGTCCCATCATTCAGAATGTAGGCGAGATAGGATCACATAACATCTTTTAGTTATGTACTCACCATAACTTCAGATGTTTGGGATCCATCTCGCCTACATTCCTGATACCCACCCTCCTTCCCCCTGCCTTGCAGATCAGAAGAGATTGAACGGTTTTGAGTTCAACTGTTTTTATCTTGTTCCATCTGACGATGTTATATAAGCAGGGTATGCGTGTGTGCATGTATGCGGACAAACTAGATCTGGGGGACTGGTAGTGGTGCATCCTGGGATATAGTAAGCTCAGCCAATAAGAGACTTCGCTCTTTGGCATAAGCGTGCCGAGTCGGAGCCGAGGGATCGGCTCCGAACCCATCATTCAGAATGTAGGCGAGATGGATCCCAAACATCTGAAGTTATGGTGAGTACATAACTAAAAGTTTTCCGGTTCGATTCTCGGCTGGGGTGCCTTCTGTGCAGAGTCTGCATGTAATCCCTGTGGTCACGTGGGTTTCCTCTGGGTGCTCCTGTTTCTTCCCACATCCCAAAGATATACTGTAGGTGGATTTGACACTCTCAGTTGGCCTTAGGTGTGAGTGTGTGTTCCTTCTGTTGAAGGTTGGGTGCCAGGCTGGCAACTCGGCACTGTAAAACTCCACTGCCAATTGTTCTCCAGACCATTGTTCCACTGTGGCAACCCCTAACTGGGATAAGCCAAAAGCAGATGATGACATTCAGATATACACACACACACACGCACGTGCACAAACTCAAAGCACTGCATTCTGAACCATACCCACCCACATGTTCATACTCACACACCATCTTTTCCATGGAGCAAGCTGTCCTTGGAACCCCCACAGCCTTGTATTCCAACTCTGAGATTGTGTAGCTTGGGGAAACGATATATTCCCAGTTCTTGCTGTACTGTGATCTCAACCTGTTCAACAAGTTGTTACAGTCAGCTGAATATCACATACACACACACACACACACACACACACACATACACACATACACACACACACACACACACACACACACACACACACACACACACACACACACACACACACACACACACATATAAAATAAGAAAAATTTAAATGAATAATACAATGGCTGTCTTCTAACAAAAATCTAACTAAACTAACCAAGCTAGGAAAAAATCACAGATTTTCATTAAAATATGAAATCATCAGATATGACATCTAATCTTTGTAGAGATACCAAGGGGATCTAAACGGTATTCTTAAACTGTAGGTTACGGTTTGGAGAACTGCTGTACAAATCATGGGGTGATATGTTTCTGTCTGAATAACAATGTAAGATAAGGCTTTTTAAATGTAACTATCAAGTCACAGTAGATCAACAGGTAGCCTACTCACCTTTGGTGCAGAAGGCTGTGGGTTTTATCTCACATCAGGTAGCTGGATGGGGGATGCTACACTCCTGAATGTGCCATCCTTCAGATGAGACATTAAACCAAGATCTCATCTTCTTGAGTTGGTATCTTAGATGATGTAAAAGATCCTACGGCACTTTTCAAAAAAAGATTAGAATTTCCCCAGTGCCCTAGACAAATTTCCCCAATTCAGCATGAATACCAACTCAGGTCTCCCCTGAAAAGAGGCTGTTGGCTTAGTGGGACTTATCCAGTCAACAAACTGTAAATGAATAAATAAATAAAATAGTAGTGACTCAGAATATGCCCCCTTTATGGAATGTTGTTTTTTCTGTGATAAACATCAACTCCTTGTTTGGTTTTAAAAGTGAGGATGGTGCTTTTATGAATGATAAAGCATTTCTGTGATATGCGGGGATGTGCATTTTTATTTTATTTTAATTTGTTTATAAGGGCAGTCACCCAAGATAGGACTCCTAAAAGAGCACCGAGTACTTTTGTCTTGCTGACTGCAAGTCCCCTATGCTTACTTTAACTAATTACAATGTTTAAGCAGGTTTTAGGTTAAAAAAGACTGTAATATAAGGACAATTAAAATTACTACATTAATTAAGTAATTAATTAAGAAACTGAAGCTCTTTGCTGTACTTCTTCACACTTCCCTTTAGTGTTGTTTGATTAATGGAGTTATGTGGAGCCACCTGTTAATATATAATTTGCTTAGTACTGTGAAACTCACTGCAGGCAACAGTTATAACCAGCTATATTTAGAGCAGAGAATGCAGCTGAACATAAGAAAATGTGTAGTTAATTATGTCAGCCATTCTGCTTCCTTGACGTTTGTATACCATGACCTTATTTCTTTTTAAGAACCCTTTGACTGCATTTGCTACAAGCTAAATAATTTAAAGTCATTCTGCAGTTTGCATACACTTTAAAACAATATCCTAATTCTGCCTAAGCACATGATCTTTGTGTTTTAACTGACAGTAAATGTATTTTACTGTATGACTGAAATATGCTTCTCTTTCAAAGTATATACACACATATCTTTAATTTGTAACAGGGATATTTGCAGAAAACTGCCTCCTGAACTGAAACAATTTTTGCTCTGGTTGCTTCTCAGATAACAAAATGATTGATTTACTAATCACACTTCAAACTGACCTGCAGGTCTCAAGAATTTGCTTCACATATTCCAAATGTCTGTATTGCAGTATGTTCTGATGATTAAATAGAAATCACACCACAATGCTTATGATCTGTTCTGTATATATTTACAACATGAGCTTTGAAAAGGAAGCAGTCTTACTGGGTAGTTGTTGTTGTCTTTCGGCTTTTCCCGGTTAGGGGTCGCCACAGTGGAACTCCGGTCCGCTAATGATTGGCAGTAGATTTTCATGAACACCGAGGTGCCAGCTCGACGTTCAACCTTCAACGAAGGCATGCCCATTTATGCATGTCTTTCGAACGCCCACCCAACCACGGGGAGGATATGCAGACTCCACACAGAAGGCACTCCCCGCACTCCAGCCGAGAATCGAACGGGAGAACCCCTTGCTGTGAGGCAGCAATGCTACCGCTGCACCACCGCGGAAGATAATAGTACTTCCCAAATGCTTATAAAAAATTCAAGCAGCTTCAGGTAGCTAGAATCAAAAATGTGCATTTTTTTCATGAGAGCAAGTTTCCCTTCACCTGCTCGTGTGTGTGTGTGTGTAGGGGGTTGCCGTCTACATCCCTTTACTTGTATATATTAAATCCATGGTGAAACAACCACAGTGAAAAAAAGACCTACTAGTATTAATTAGTGTTGCTACACAGATAAAACACTGTACCGGCACTGATGTCCCATACGAAAGGTAACCAGGGAGCTCAAACTCAGAGTTTGTAAAGTGTTGAGTTTAAAGCCACGCACTGTACAGCTGGCCAAGTGTATGGGTAAAACACTTTCAACAAATATCTAAAATAACATCTCCCGCAAAATGACTGCATAGCAATATATCTATATCTGTATCTATCCATCTGTCTGTCTATATAAAATTCCATTTCATAAGTGTAGGTTTGTGTGTTGAACAGCTATAACCATGCACCCATACTTGAAAGGCACTTGTCTAGTGGCTCGTGTGTGTGTTGAATGAATGACCCCCCCCCCCATGTCTTACTGTTTATGTACACATTTTTCAAGTTTAAAAATGTACAGTAGAGACTTTTAATATTTTCATCTTATGTTTTTGATCACCTCTTTAGTAAGCAAGCTGAAATTTCCCCTGAATCCACACAGAAGAGCTGTAGCTGTATACAAATAATTGTCCAGAGCTGCATTAGTTTCCCAGGACCATGATTCCTTTAGGGTGCCACTTTCTCTCATGTGTCAGGTTTTACCTCTTTCTCCTTAAGATTCCATTGCAAAAGGAAGAGACAGATTTCACTTTAGCTAGTGACAAATCACCACATCTTGTCATGTCCTTTTTTAAATCCAGCTTTTTTTTCTTGCAGTCCTTGTAAGACTGACCTGACTCTTCCAAAATGGCAATTAATCACCCATTGCACATTTCACGCAAGATCCAAATGACTCTGGTGAGATCTCTTTGTTATATTGTGACTTAGAAGCACTAACACAGTATCCATCTCCGAGCTCAAGCAATGAACCAGGTGTCTTAATTTTATAATCAAGGCATTCTTCCAGGTTAGTGATAACATGTTCAACAGACATATATAACTCATTCTCTCCAGTGAATCAGTTTTTGAGTTTGTACACTAACTTCCAAATGGTGTGGAATGGGCCTTTTAAAAATGATTTATCTCCTCACAATTCAAAAATATATTCATATCTCTAGAACAATAAGCATTACTAGGAAATTATAAATGACAAGTGATCCAGTGCAAAGTAATCTTTGCAGCTGTCACATTCATTCAGTTCTAGGTCTTAAACAGGATTTTATAAGCCACAAGAAATATTATTTTTTGCAATGTCATATGAACAGGTTACGATAGCTCAGTAACCATTCATACAAAGTACATACTGTCAGCAGCATTTTCTTCATACAGCTGTAAGATTTCACATGGAGCTAATCAGTTCTGTCTGTCACTTGACTGAGACATTTAGGGAAATATGAACCATATTACGATACAAATAGTATTCAGATAATAATCAGTATCTCTTTAGGAGTATTGGACAGAGGCCAACTATCAGTAAATTTTGTCTGCTATCATGTAAGCTTTAAGACATCTTCTAAATACCTTTTATGTAGCATGGTATTGGAATTATTAATGCAAAAATGAGCAAGCAATATTTGACACCTAGAGGCTACCATCAGATATGACTAAGAAATGCCTAGAATTGTCACAAGGCTGTAATGACATAATGTTAAATATTGAAATGCAGTTGCTCACTAAAATGTAGTTTCAGACAGTCTAAATGTTTTCTCATCCATTCAGTGTGGTTATTAATTTATTTACTTATTTAATTTTGTTAACTCAGTGGGTAGACTGGATTAAGGACTCTTTTCTACCATGATCCAAACCAAGAGGGCAGAAATAGTAATTAATATTCACGTAATGTGCAAGCAGACACTGTTTCCACTTGTTAAGCAGTTAACACTGATATTGACAGAGTAATTTTGAAAAACTAAATTGTGGTTTTGGCATGCAAATGCTTAATGATTGATTATTTGTAAATGTAGGTTAAGTGATTAAATGCATAGTTTAATACAAAGTGTTAGCTACTGGCAAATAATCACCTTCCAGCTTTTATATAGACATTTCTGATGACACTACCATGTGTAACTTCCTTTTCCAGTTAAGGAAAGCAAGATGATCAGTTGCCAGAAAAGGGCATCTTTGTATTAGTATTAATAATATCCTGGTTGTTTTACTTGCTCTGTATGTCCATGCTACTGAAGATGTCTATGGCAGCACATTCTATTTTGTGCATGTGGCAGTGAATTCTGAGATTAGAAAAGAATGCTGTGTCACAAGTGCCTCTCCTTTGGTCCCTTCTAGCTATTGCTAGAAAAGTTATCACAATAAATTGGAAAGTAAAAATAACCTCTCATTTATTAAATTTATTGGTTTAGCAAAAAAATGTATGTAATATGCAATTGCAAACTGCTTATATCAGAATGTCAAACATTACTCATAAACACTTATGGCTAAAGCTTAAAGATTTATTGGATAACTTTTAATGGTTTTGTACAATGTATACTTTGTTATGGAATTTGTAGATAGTTTTGTTTTAAATTATCATGTCTTGAATATGTTGATTTTTTTTCTGTTTTAAAATGCAATAAAAAGTTAAAAAAAAAAGGATACTGTGCTTTGCACTGGTATTCCTGCTGTTAACTACATTTCACATCTCAGTTTTCCCAAGATTTAAAAGTAGTGGAACAGAAGGTGCTTTCTTTTCTCAGCAGCTGATCAGACATTGATCAGCTGCTGATTAAAGTTTTATCCTGTGCATTATAATGATTTAAACCTGCTGAACACATATCATCTAATTATGAGTGTACTCTAATATTAATTCAATGACCAAACAGATTAAATGCATTTCAGATCTCTAAAACAAGACTTGGACAAATTTGAAAGTACTGTATGTTTTTTTTATTGTATGGGGTTATTTTTATTTGCATATTTACTTTTGGAAGAATTAACTAGTTTTTATGCTCAGGTGCTGGAAGATGCTGAAGATGTGTTGAGGGGGGTAGGAGGGCAAAAGGGGTAGTTAGAGATCAAAAAGGACTTTTTTTAGCTGTTCACTGCCATTAACAGAAACATACCTGTCACATAAAATGTATATAGTATAAATATGAGTTACATTTGGAATGACTTCAGAGAATTTTTAAAGAAAATTACAAACGAAACTAATGCTCCACCTGCATGGTATTTGCATGGTATGTGATCCAATAGCCATATATAGCAGTTAGAGAAAAAAAAAAGTGCTGTCATGCTGTGACATACTTACTGCTGCCACACGTAGAACAACCACCACAAAAGAGTGATTGGAAGATGTTAAAAACACTTAGTTGGACTAAATAAAATTCCGAATAGTGTTTAACAGCTTCCCACTATTCTTTCTGAGGTTATTGCTGATTGCTGTTGATGCTCTAGTGTAAGACTAGAACTTAGCAGTAAGGAATACTTAACAAAAGCTTGTTAAGCACCTTTCAGGTGTCATAAAGTTGTTTAACAATCATGTCTTTCCCCCAGTTTTCACTGCAAGTCATTATATTTCAAAAATAAGGCATAAAATGCATCATAGAACATTATGCTCTGACAGCCTCCACAACTCAGGTTGCAGGAGTGGGGTGAAGCTAGAGAGTATTATTTCTTAAATTCTTGTTTGACACTGGAGAAATTATGGCATTTTTTTCTGTACATTTCCTCAGAATTATATTTCAGAGGTATGCACAGAAGGTCACTGTAGCTTATGTAGGAGCATTGTACTTTCCAGGAGCAACAGGCTAAAAGTCATTTGAATTGTGTGATGAAGCCAGGATGGGGGAAAACCAGGGGGCACACTGGAGTATGCTTGCAGATACAGTGAATGTTGGGGGGGGGGGTCCTCTGAGTCCTTTGCCTAGGGTTTCATTTCACCAAAGGCCAGAGTAAAAATATTCAGTACTGCCAGGCACAGCCCCAACGAAGTACGTCACACACAGTATAAACAAGGTTTGTTACACTACACAGAACATTTTATAACTCTGTATCATCTCAGTAAAAAAAAATAAAAACATGCAAGATGCTTGATTTTGTCAGATTCCTGGTATACAACAATCCCTTTGATTGTATCATTATTTACTGCTAAATATCATACACCTGGTTGCTTAATTAATAGTGTAACATGCCCTTGCAGACACACTCCTGAGACTGTTTAACCTAAGTTTGCCTACTGGTTTTGTACCTGATGAGTGGTGCACTGCAGTGGCGATGCCCTCCCATAAAGGTGACCTTACAGCTGAGTCAGGTAATTACAGACATATTAGCCTTACAAGACTCCAGTCTGCAAAGCCATGGAATGAATTGTAACAGACCTCATAAAATGTAATATCAAGAATCTTGTTAGACTCGATTCCCAACAGAATATATTTGTGAAGGATAGATTCTGTCCATTTAATTTGGTAAACTTCTTCAAAAGCATCACAGAGGCTGTAGATAGTGGCCAAGCATTGCACACTTCGTATCTTAACCTGGCTAAGGCCTTCAACACCATTCTCCATGCTGGCATCATGCAAAAGCTAATAGTTTTAAAAATCAACGCAAAAGTGGTAAGATGGATAGCAAACTGGCTGAAAAACAGAGCTCATACAGTGTAAATTCCACATGCTTCCTCAGTAGGTATGAATGTGACCAGCATTGTCTTCAAGGCTTGGTGCTGGGACCTCTCCTTTTTTGGTAGTTCTTCTCAGATCTCCAAGCTGAGAGCCAAGACCTCTGACTAATAAAGTTTTGAGGTGACTCCAAACTGGGCATTGTTAAGTTACTGTATGGCACCCAAATCCTCATGAATAAGCTTTTATATGTTCATAGGTAAGAACTAGACCAGCTGCCCTTGTGGACCATTTTATGCTCAGCCAGTTTGCCTTTTAGTGCTTTAATTAATTCATCATATCTGAGTAGAAACTGGTCTTACCCATCCGTTGGTCAATAATTCTATACTACCCACAGTAAGAATAAGTGCCATCATACCATAGATAATCATATATTGGATTAAACTTTTAGGAGCTGCCTCTATCCATTAGTAGCACAGGGTGAAATCCTGGGCTAAATTATCTATTACCCATCCACATATCCAAGTTGTGCTTGAATATGAATGCAGATGAGCTTTGTTTTATGTGGATGAGGAGTCTGTTGCAAACTAGTAGTGTCCTTTGAGAGATATACTTGTTCCTCCTAGCCATTCTGTTAATGTTGCAGAAGACATTTAGATCCCTAGACCAGATACTTTTGATGCCATTTGAGTTGGTGATGTGCATTAGGTCTGTCAGTATTGGGTTAAAGGATGCTTTGATCATAGGTTCATATGTAAGTACTAGGCTAGCTGCTCTTGTGGGCCATTTTAAGTCTAACAGTTTTCCCTTTTTATTCTCAAATTAACCTATCCCATTTGGTTAGTGAGTGACCTCACCCATCCGAGGGTTGATAATTATATATTACCCCTAATGAGAATAAATGGGATCATACCATAGATAATTTGAGGGGACCCATGCATGGGATAAAGCATTTAGGATCTGCCTCTGTCTATTAGTACTACTGAGAGCAGTCCTGGGGTATATTTGCTGTTTCTCATTCATTTATCTAAGTTGCACTTGAATATGAACAGGGATGAACTTTATTTTATGAGGTTGTGGAGTCTGTTCCAGAGCAGGAGGATCCTCTGCAAGATACACCTGCCTCTCCAAACTTTTCTATTAATGTTTCAGAAGAGGTTTAGATCCATAGACCAAGTACTTCTGTTGTCATTTGAGTTGCTGATGTGCAGTAAATCCATCAGTACTGGGTTGGAGGATGCCTTGTATGCCAGGCACAGATCACCTCTTAGCAGTCTGTAGGATACTGAGTACAGGGACAATATTTTGAGTAAGTCTATGTATGGCATATTATTTAGGTCTTGCATCCTTTTAGTAAGTATTTCAGTGGCGTTCCAGTTTTCATGTGTGTCTGAATGGTTACATGCCAAAGGGGGCATTAATTACTTAATCTTCTTCTTCTTCTTTCGGCTTTTCCCAGTTAGGGGTCGCCACAGCGGATCACCTGTCCGCTCATGATTGGCAGTGGAGTTTTACAGTGTCGAGTTGTCGGCGCCCAACCTTCCACAGAAGACACACACACACACACACACACACACACACACACACACACACACACACACACACACACACACAGACACACACACACACTCATGCCTAGGGCCAATTTAGAGAGTCCAATCCACCTACAGCATGTCTTTGGGATATGGGAGGAAACTGGAGCACCCGGAGGAAACCAACGCAACCACAGGGAGGACATGCAGACTCCAAACACAAGGCACCCCAGCTGAGGATCGAACCGGAGAACCTCTTGCTGTGAGGTGGCAACACTAACTGCTGCACCACTGTAGCCGCCCTTGGGCATTATACTTAATGATTAGCCTAATGAGGTGTAAAGGGGAACAATGACATTCCTGAGATCTAGACATAATCCCTTTGTTTATAAGCTGTGCAACATAAAAGGACTTTCTTACAACAGTGGATGCTTGGTGGTCAAAAATTAAGTCACTGTTTCCATAATTTCCCAAATCCTGAACAACTGAGTCAACGCTTAGGAACATATTTTCAATTTGATAGTTCCTCAGGATAGATGACTTCCCAAAAGATACAATAATGCATTTTTTTAGCATTTAGTTTCAACTTTCAGGACATAATTTTGGTACCAGTTATTTATTTGAGACAAACGCTTCTGTAAGATGGCTAAATTATTTGAGGATTCAATGACTGCTCTTAGCTTTTAGTCATTTTCAAACTTAGTCAGCCAGACCTCTTTGTTATTGGCTTTTACTCCAGATAACTAGATGCCAAACAGGAGAGGTCTCAGCACAGAACGCTTGGGGCTCCACTGATGACTTTCTCTTTGTGGTGGTTAATTTCCCTTATTTTGATTTTCTGAGTCCTATATGTAAGCCAGTTATCACTCCATTATGTGATGTAGGGGTTTATTCCAAGTTTAATTTAGCTTTTCTACAATGGGGTATTATGCCAATAACATTAGCCCGGCCATGATATACAGTGTGTACCATTTTGCCGTCATCCATTGCTTTAGTGACCTCTTCAAAGAAGTCCACCAAACTGAGTAAGTATGACCTGCTGTTGACAAATCCGAACCGAAAAAGGTCCAGTGTTTGGAGGTTCTCTGTCTTTATTGATGAATTCCATGCCTTTGCATATGAGGCTGTTCAGACTTCTGGGTCTGTAATTGGTCTTTCCTTAGCTAACTGGAACTAAAGGTCTATATAAATCATTTAAGTCAAATACACATTTATGTAACACACAATTTACCTAAATATTTTAATCTGAAAAACAAGTGGTCAAGGACACATTTGTGTGAAACTATTTGATCTAATCACATTTAATTGACAGATGAGAAGTAATGACAGATACAATCAGGAAACAATCTGTATTCTACATAGTGCCTGCCACTGGAATGCTTTAATCACTGCCACCTAGAGAAACATCTCTCCAACGCATAACACAGGTCTGTGTCTTTCCAGCGCATAACACAGGTTGGTGTTTTCCATTGTAAACCACTGCTGGTACAATGTCTGGCTGTGATTCCTTGATTTCAGAGATTTCCCCCATCTTAGAATTGGTACAACCATGGAGTTGGTACATATGATTTTGGGGAGCACAGGAAGCTTGACACCTCGCAAAAAACACTTGAAGTTAACTTTTTTTCACAAGTTCATTAACTCAGCAATTCTCTTTGTTGATGACTGTGCTGTTGATATTCTTTTTTCACACTTATGTTTTTAGACCAGAATTTTCACACAAATGTGCTGTGGATCAGTATGTCGTTTAGGTAATTTTTTTAAGTGAATTATGTATCAGACAAATGTGTAGTGTGCTAATTTACCTAAATACATGTATACGTGTGTGTGTGTGTGTGTGTGTGTGTGTGCACGTGCACATGCTTGCGTATGTAGGGGAAATCTAGTTGTACAGGAACAATATCGGCATATGAATTACTAAAAATAGACTGTTGTCATAACTTCTTATGTAAGATCCATGTCAAAGATCATTTTTCATTCTTATTAGAAATAAGAAAACAGGATTCAAGCTGTTATTGCTTGTTTAAATCACAGTTTATTAAGTTAAAAACAGAGATAAGCACTTTTGCCCTTTCAGGCCATCATCAGATCTAAGCTATACACAACAGGGATGAGTAATCTGTACGTTTTTATTTTCCATATAAAAAGACATGTAAATTACAAAGATGGCTTTAATCCAACAGCAGTTAAACAGATCACATTCAATGGCAGTGATTGGAAGAGCGATACATAAAATGGTTTGCAGCTTTATCATGATTGGTGCTGTTTACTCTAGATCTAAGTAAGAACAAAATCACTGTGTATCTGGCTGTTGATCAGTGCACTAGTTTTATTGTAAAATAATAATTTAAGCATATAGTCCTGAATTTGTATTACATTACAATAGTATATAATAAAACAGGTTGTGAAATTGAACTTTGGGTGAAATGCTGAGAGGGGAGGAGCATGACGGTTATCAGAACTTAAAAAAGCACTCTGCTGCTAAGGGCAGAAGTGTAATTAGGATTTAGCAACTGTATGTGAATCGAGGAAGTCTTTGATAAGAGACAAGAGAGGAAATTGCCATCAGGACTAGTAGGAAGACAAGCATACAGATATGTGAATATGAAAGAGATATATGTGTGTTTATGTATGTGTGTGTGTGTGTATATATATATATATATATATATATATATATATATATATATATATATATATATATATATATCCATCGATCCACAACCCCTTTTCCTCATTTTTGTACATTGGGCTAGGGTGTCACTTCAACAGGGAAAATCATCTAGAGTTCACACCACCAGTTGGCTAGCCCTGCCCTGCTAATTCCTCCATGCCACACACTCACACCTATGACCTGTGGCCAATATAGAGGGTGCAATCTATGTACTGCATATCTTTGGAATGTGAGAGGAAACAGGAGCATCTGGAGGAAACCCACGGGAGCACAAAGAGGACATGCAGACTCTGCACAAAAGGCACCCTAGCAGAGAATCAAACCAGGGATCCTCTTACTGTGGAATGACATTGCTATCTACTGCACCACTAAGCGGCTCCTATACATATATATATATATATATATATATATATATATATATACACACACACACACACACACACATATATATATATATATATGTATGTATGTATGTATGTATATATATATATATATATATATATATATATATATATATATATATATATACATACATACATGTATACAAGTCTTTTCTCTTTGGAATCATGGAAGTTGTAAAACGTGACTTGAGGGGAGGGCATTTGGGAAAACAAATTAGCCACGAGGGAATTTTACTGGCAATTGAAACTCAACAAAATGGTTGCCCCCGGGTTAAATGACCATGTAAATTTGGGGCCAGTTCTTAAATATAGAGCTGCCTCCTTATATTAGCTGGTTGAACAACAAATATGAAATATTTAATGTGATTGGAATTGCATTTTTTAATTTATGTAATAACAGTTTCTGTTGTTGACAGGAATATTATAAATATTAGAGGAATTTTAAGGTTATAATGTGATATGTTTTTAGTGGTATCACGACTGTTGCTTTAAATTAAGGATTGGTAACACATCATGTGATGCATAAAAGTTTTTTATGGGATTGTTCTACTGTAAATTTTATTCTGAAGAAGTCCTGGTATGACCAGAATGAAAGCGCTAAATAAAGTGGTTTTGTTACAGACGCCGACTTGGTTTTTTATCACACTGTGGCACACTGTCTGTGGGATTGTTTTTATATATATATATATATATATATATATATATATATATATATATATATATTATATATGGACATATAAATTCGCAGACGACTGCAAACTAGGGGCTATAATTGACTCTCCGGATGACACAGACATCCACTAAAAAAGTCTCACTGAGACGAATACCTGGTGTCAAAATCATGGCCTCAAGCTAATTGCCAAAAACTGCATAGTCATCCCCTTTGGAAAAAACAAAGTACACACAAACTACCACATAGGTGGTAGCCCCCTAAATATGGAAAATGTAATAAGGGATCTGGAGACCCAAGTAGATAGTAATCTCTCCTTTGGTAATCACATTGCCAAAGTGGTTAGAAAATCCTTCTATGTGGTCCACCTAATCACAAAAGGGTTTGCATCCAGATCAAAAGAGGTCATTGTGCCCCTCTACTCATCACTCATCAGACCCATCATAGAGTACAACGCCCCATTTGGGATGTACCTTACAAGACACCTGCAACAGCTGGAAAGACCACAGAAGTACCTCACCAAGAGGATCACTGGTCTCAAACAGATGCCCTATGCAGCTCGACTGAAGAAACTCCACCTGTAGTCGCTTGCATACCGCCTACTCAGAGGTGATCTCTGCCTGACATACAAGGCCATGTCCAACCCAGAATTGATGGACATGCTCCACCTAAAGAAAACCTTATCCCCTCGAGCCACACCCTCTAGGGATCTAAACCTCACCACAGCAATAAATAGGATGCGCTGCAGGGATAGATTCCTGTCCCAGAGACTTCCCATGCTTTGGAACAAGATTCCAATCTACATTAGGCAGAGCTCCTCGCTAACACTCTTCAAGAGAAACCTTGACGAGTGGACAGGAACCAGAAAGTTTACCCCGGGGATCACTTCAGTGGCTCTGCTGGACAGAGGCAGGGAACTAATCTAAGGGGGTGGCGAAAGCCAACACATTCTGGCTAGGCTTATAGATTAGGTTCATAGATTAGTACTAGGCTAACTGCCCTTGTGGGCCATTTTCTGCTTAGCCAATTACCCCATGTGAGAATCAAACCCTGCACCTTATGTTTGTAAGGTAACACCTTAACCATTATGCCAACCTCCCACCCCAAATAAATGCCTAAATATAAATAAATATATTATAAATGCCTTCGGGCAGATAGCCTAGTACCTACCTATGAACCTATAACTACATAAAAAGGGTAAAAGTCAAAATAATACATATAGGCAGTTGTGTTAAACAAATTCATGTGTCTCAGCTTGTGTACACCAAAAAATTATTATTTTAAAGCACTTTCACGTGTTTCTGTTAATAAAGTGAAGTGCTTCCTCAGATCTCACTGTACTAATGTGGTAGTTCATACTACTGATTTGACACATCATAATATGAGCAATTCAAACCAAAATTTAATTACTCCTCAGATACCAAATATAAGTAAAACAGTTGCAATGGAAGTAAAAGTAAAAATCAAGTCTAATCTAAACTACATATAATTAATAAAATATATAATTAAACATAAAAAATGAAAATTAAACTCAAGCATAGGCATGAAATATTAGTTATATTCAAAAAAATGTTTGTGTTTTAGTGAAAGTTACTATGTTCTGGTTTCTTTAATTCAAGAATGCTCTTAATAGAGTATGTCCAATTGAGCCCACACTTCCAATAACCTTTAATTCAAATCTGCCATTCAAGTTCTTTTTTTCTTTAGGATTGCGTTCATATATAAGTTGTGTAAGATAAAATTGCTAAAGCATTGTGTTTTGCCTTTCCTTTCCTGTGTTGGATTCCACATCTTCATTGTTTTCTCATTTAAAACAATGCTCCATTGTTATGAGATAGCGCTGACATGTCAGTGAATCACTTCTTGTTAAGCATCAGCTTTAGAGCTGTGGTTGTTTATTACTTCTGATTGATTAATCTATCAGCTAACAGTGCACACTTCTCTGCAGAAAGCTGCTGCTGGTACTTGTCTAAAATCCTCCTAACACCTGGAGGTTAATCCACTATAAAATATAATCCTATCCACTAAATGGTCCAAGGTGTCTTGTAAAATTTCTAGTTTATAGAGGGACAATTAAAGTCCCACATAGATATTTTATTTAGTTGAATGGTGAGTCTCTTCAGTAGGTCTAAGTATGAGCTATAGGTTTCATGGGCCATAGAGAGTGACCTATAGTTTGCCAGGGTATGGTATAGGACTTTGTCTATGGTAATGTGGACATAGAGGAACTTTATTCAGTGAGTCATCCATTTAACCAATCTAGAGGTATGCTTGCTGCTGATGTAGATTGAGACCCCTCCAGTTTTAGTCCCTGTCTGTGCAATTGCAGGTCTAAATGAATGGAAGTTACTCAAGCCCTACACTGCCGGGGTACTCTCTGCAGTTTTAAATTATGTCTCAGTAAATGCACAGATGTCCACATTCTCTAAGGTGAGGAAAGCTTGGAGAGAGTGGAACTTCTTGTTTAGACTCCTATAACTGAGCAGTAACACCTTTAGATTTCCTTGGGTATATTTTGCTATGTTGAAAGGTTTGTCTATTTGGCATTGCCTAAAAAAGGTTTTGTGGGATAGGACAATGTTTTAGCCAATATTCAACAATGTAGAGAGGACAGGTACAGACCATCCTTGGCAAAGCAACTTGGTTTGTTAACTACGTCTTCCAGCTCTGACAAATATTTGTATCCCCTAGAATGACAATAAAAACTAAGCCAATTACGGTGACCCTGAAGATGATTATGAAAGCAAGGTTCCCTTATTTTTCATCAAGAAGATCAATGTGCAAGTGTTCCCTTAATTTCTTTCAAGAAGGCCAATGTGCCAGGAGGGTAATGTTTACCCATTAAGATTTCCTTTTAGTGTGTATAGTCTTTTCATCTGTCCTGTAATTTGTAAACCTATAACTCTGTTTCGACATAGGTCCGCAGCAATATCATCCTGTCTTTCTGTGTTGGAGGGAAGCCTTCTAGCTTATCAGCGGGAGTGCTAAGCACTAGGTAACCTGTCTACCACATAAGGAGTGGTTCTGTCCCAGAAATTGTAGTTATTGGCCGTTTGGGCAGTTTTTCCATCTCGCTCAACTTTCTGATTTAAAAGCCCACATTTGCACTTGTTTCCCCCTTTTCCTGTAACTAGTCTAGTCCAGATACAGATTTGCTGTATCCAGGACTCTTTGTAAGCTCCTGAGGCCCCTAAGCCTTTCTGTGTTGGAGTAAACCCTGCTAGCTTATCAGTGGGAGTGATAAGCACTAGGTACCACATAAGGAGTGGTTTCTGGCCCAGAAATTGTAGTTATTGGCTGTTTGGGCAATTTTTCCATCTCTTTCAACTTTCTAATTTAAAAGCTCACTTTTCCACTTGTTTCTTTCCTGTAACTAGTCTAGTTCAGATAGAGATTCTTAGTTTTAGCACTTGAATTTGCTTATTCGTGCTCAGCACTTGTTCAGAACTTGTTGTAAGCACTAAATAAGCTACAAATTATTACAGCATTCAACCTTCCTCATTACCTAGAGGAAAACAGTTTTTGTACTTACTTACCTCACTTGCTTAGAGAAAAACAGCTCTTGTACTCACTTTCCTCACTTGTCTAGACGAAAATAGTTTTTTATTCAGGCATGTCCAAAGGTCAGCTCCCAGTGTTCTCTCCTGTCTGTCTGATGAATGTGGGCATCTTGGGGCAATGTAGCAATTGCCTCATGTACACAGACAACCCTCTCCTCCTCCCACCCAACACTACAACCTGTGAGCTGGGAATTTCTGGTTAAAGGCTTATTGTGCCTGCTTATTTGAACTGTTTCTTTCTGAAATTTGTGCGACTTGTTTGCTGTAACCCAGAAGTTAGTAGTTTATTGGCCATTTTGGGCTTATTTCTAGCTCTCATTTCCCTGCTATAAAAACCGCATTTACGTGTTTTTATTGCACTTGTATTCAGCTCAGCAAGTGCCTGCCAGGTGTCCTGCAGAGTTCTACAGCAGGAGAGAGACAAAAGAGAGACTTTGAAGTGATTAAGTATCATGTTTCTGCATTTTTATTTATTTATTTTACATTTGTTGACCGGAATAGTCCGACTGGATACATGTCCATTTTCAGAGAAGGCCCGGAGAAAAAAGCTCCAGGTTACAAAAAATAAACAATTGCACTTATAAAAAAACAATAATATGTATACAGTACTTATAGAGGTGTCCCTGTAGAGGGGGCTTACCCAAAAGTAAGAATGATTACAAAATACATGTTGAATAAGGTAGAAGCACGGTTATATGCAAGAGTTGTTAAGTAGTACATACTGAAGTAGAAACTATAAGTTACTTACAGCTTATTTACAAAATTACATACTCTGTGGTCTTAGAGAGGGAGTATAAAGACATTTTTAGATATCAGACAGAGATGGCTGCTATCAGTAAAGAAAGAAGATAGAAGTGGCTTGCATAAGACAAATGGTTTAGGGTAGGAGTTAGGGTTGGTACAGGGACAGAGCCAATGCCCCATAAGGTATTGTTTGAGGCCTTTTTTGAACTGGTTTAGCAATGGTTCCCAAGTAAGAATCGTTGGGAGAGAGTTCCATGTTTTTCCAACGAAGTTGGCAAACAGGGAGTCACCATTAGAATTAGTTGCTTTTTGAGTTTGGACAAGAGATTTTTTGGATGATCTGAGTGGTCTGAGATTATGATAAGGTTTTAGGATGTTTGCTAGAGCTGGAGTGTTTTCAGGTTTATATAATATTTTGTGGGTGATAATGAGCTGGTTAAACTGGATTAATGCGGGTAGTTCGAGCCATCTGAGGGGCTTAAGGTTAAGGCAATGGTGGGTCCTGTATGAAGAGCCCATGGCAAATCTTGCTATATAGTTATAGCTGCAAGCAAGTTTATTTAGGTCAGTTTTATTTAGATTGGTGAGAATAGGAGAAGCGTAGAGAAGGGTTGAAAGTAGGTGGGTTCGGGCGGTGGCAGTCCTAGCTAATGGGGTTAGGAAGGATTTATTTGTATATAGTAGGCCAAGTTTTTTATTAATGGTTTTGATAGTTTTATTGATGTGAAGGTCGAATTTGAGATTGTCAATTATGACACCTAGGAGCTTAGTATTGGTCCCAGGAGTGATGGAGGAGCCATTGGTGGAGGTTATGGAGAAGGTGAGAGGGGAGGATCTACTGGTTGGGGTGAAGAGGAGTAGTTTAGCTTTATTTGTGTTTAAAGGTAAGTGGTGATTAGCGAGCCAGTTTTCAACTGTGCGAAATGTGTTCTGGGTTAAGGTTTGTAAGTTGGACAGGGAAGAGGCAGTACAGATCAGTGTGGAGTCATCCGCATATTGGATACAGTTTGCTTCAGGGATGGCTGTGTGGAGATTATTAATGAAAATTGAAAAGAGTAGAGGACCTAAGATAGACCCCTGGGGGACTCTGAGGGTGAGAGATAGTAGGATGGACAGTTTCTCCTGCCAAAAGACAGCTTGCTGTCTACCACTTAGATAGGAACAGAACCATTGAACGGCAAGGTTGTCCAGGGAAATGGTTTTAAGTGTTTATAAAAGAAGATAGTGGTCGACCATATTAAAAGCCTTTGATAGGTCCAGGAAAAGGGCAGATGAAAGCATATTGTTATTCTGATTTTGGTGGATAGCATTAGTGAAAGAGAGAAGGGCAGAAGTGGTGCTGTGGTGAGGCCTGAATCCATGTTGGGAGTTAGCAAGTATGTTGTTCTGGGTAAGATGGTGCATAAGTTGCTTGTGGACACATTTCTCCATGATCTTTGCTAGTGGTGAAAGGATGGCTATGAGTCTATAATTGGATCATTCTGTAGAACTTCCCACCTTATGTAGTGGAATGACATGGGATACTTTCCAGATGGTTGGGGTAGTGCCCTCTTTTTCTTTTTTCTTGCGGTCTTTAACTAATTCCGCATAAAACGCCAATTTTCTTAGCGTTTCTGCGATTTAAAAAGCTTGTTTCTGCTACATATTGTACTTATTTGCTGCCTGCACTTGAACGAAGTCATTTTTGTGTTTAAATAATCTGTTTAACTGTCGTAGGCTAAACACTAAAGTGCGATAGCCATTTATGTGCATTTAAAGGTTTTTTTTTATTGTATCTGCTTTATTTTCTGAAAAAAAAAAAAAAACAAATATATACTTGTTTCCCACCTTTCCGAACTAGTACTAGGTTATTGCTTAATTCACGGCTGTGTTACAAGTTTCTATGTTGCCCATACCTTACTTGGATAGAAGGAAGTTTCTCTGTTCACCGGTGAGAGAGGGGAGCTTTTAGCAGCCTATCTGTCCCTGGAGGAGTGGTTTCATCCCAGATGTTAGTAGTTTATTGGCCATTTTGGGCTAATTTTTATCTCTTTCATTTCCCTGCTATAAAAAACGCATTTGAGCGGTTTTGCACGCCAGGCAGCACCCGTTAGCTAGGGTTAAACTATTCCTAGCTCCACAAAGTCTACTCGTCAATTTTTCCCTTGGAACTAGACAAACTTTCAACTTAAGCACTCAAACCATTCATTTCACAGCCCAGCACTTGCTTAAAACTCATAGCAAGCACTAATTAACCCTAGCACTAGACCCCCCCTATACTGTCCAGAAGGAGAAGGCTCTCTATTCGTCCCTACCAGCCAATCAGTAAAACAGCTCACTTCACCTATTCAGGCATGTCCAAAGGGCAGTTTCAGGTGTACTCTCCACTCCAGCTGGTGAATCTGGGCATTTTGAGGCAATGTTACAACTGCCTCATGTACACAGACAACCCTCTCCTCATACCACCAAACACTAATATATGCGAGCGATGCAATTATACAGCCAAACTGGAGGCAAAGTTCGCTCAACCCAAGACTGGAACTGACAGTCAAGAGGAGAAGGGAATTACTTGCAATACACCACCAGTCTCACATAGACCTACTAAACCAACACCGGCAAATAACACACGTAAATACACGAAAACATACTCGGAGGCTCTAAATAAAAATCTGCAAAAGCAACAGAGACCTCCACAGCAAACACCCAAGCAACCTCCACACCCCATCACAAACCATGAAACACATACTTCACATAATCAGTGTGCCACGCAATCACAGCCCTTAAGGCAAAATAACATACGCAGCACACTAGTTATAGGTGACTCTATAGTCAGGCACACTGGTGTCCCACTAACTATGCTGGACAAGGAGAAGGTTACAGTTAGCTGCTTGTCAGGTGCCAAGATCCACCACATAACACAAGCACTCAGGTTGCTCCAGAACAAGTACAAATACGACTCTGTCATTGTCCATGTCGGTGTGAATGACCTGAGACGTACCTCCCTGGACTACATGAAAAGAGACATGGAAGAGCTCTCTGATCACGTAGCCCAGGCCGGTATCACCCTGACCCTGAGTAACATCCTGCCCTCACCAAAAATGATGCCACAGTATAAAGAAAAAATGGTCAATTTCAACAATTGGCTAAGTTTCTGGTGTCATTCAAAGGGGATCCAGTATCTGTCCGCCTGGGATGACATGCTCGACAAGCCACGGTGCTTCGCAAGAGATGGCTTGCACCTGTCACCCTTAGGCTTTCGAATACTGGCCTAGGCTTTTGCCGCCCCCATAGTGCCTTTTTTAGGCAAGGCTCAAAAGACAAACCCACTACTGTAAATAGCACAAGTAACCAAAAACTCAGGGTAATGCTACTCAACACCAGAAGTCTAAACCTCAAAATGCATGCACTCAAGGCACTCCTCAGTATGGAGAACATCGATATCTGTGCAGTAACAGAATTCTGGTTTAAGGCTCCAGAGAGCACCCCAGCACTACCAGGCTATAACTCATACCATACTTTTCGGCTACAGAACCCGGACCGAAACACAAAAGACGGGGGTGTATCCATATTCATCAAGGATACCCACACCTCCAGGTTAGTGGCACAGCACGATGCCTCAGAGATCATCCATGTGCAGCTAACAACGGTCAATACTGCAATTCAGATTGTAGCTTGCTACAGATCACCCACCATGACCCAGGACCCCCATTCCGCATTTCTGGTGACAATGGAAAATATGAAGGTCCTACCAAAGGCCCTAATACTGGGTGATTTCAATTACCCAAACATTAACTGGGAGAACTACTCAAGTACTAACTCCCTTGCCCAACACTTCCTAGAATTTATAAACTGGAACGCCCTGGATCAACTAGTCAACACCCCCACCAGAGGTGATGGACCCAAACATTAACTGGGAGAACTACTCAAGTACTAACATGCAAAACTGCAATTCAAATTGTAGCTTGCTACAGATCACCCACCATGACCCAGGAATCCCATTCTGCGTTTCTGGAGATACTGGAAAATATGAAGGTCCTACCAAACGCCCTAATATTGGGTGATTTTATTTACCCAAACATTAACTGGGAGAACTACTCCAGTACTAACTCCCTTGCCCAACGCTTCCTAGAATTTATAAACTGGAATGCCCTGGATCAACTAGTCAACACCCCCACCAGAGGTGATGGACCTGGTCATCACCAACATGGGCGACCGGTGTTCCACACCGGAGGTCAACTCCTCACTGGTTAGATCAGACCATAAACTAATTACTCTGGATATCCACATTCCCCCCCTACTCCCAATCAAGGAAACCACCATGAAAAACTTTTCAAAAGCAAACTTCACATTACTTAAACCGAGGTGGAAAGGTTCACAGCCCCCATGCTAAAGGACAACGCTGCCCAAGCTGCTGAATCTCTTACAGAGGCACTCTGATCACCTGCAAGAATGCATGGATCATGCTATCCCAAGCAAAACCAAAACTCACTCCTCCAAGAAAAGGAAACCAGTCTGGTGGACCCCTGCCATAAACAAGCTATACAATAGAAGGAAGAAACTAGTACAGAAAAGAGTAAAATTCCAAGAAGGAAAGACATCCCTGATCAGTATCAGCAAGAAACTATGATCCATCATAAAATCATCCAAGGCTAGCTTTGAAAGAAAAATTGCCAAGGACTCCAAAGATAACCACAAAGTGTTCTTTAGCTATGTCAAGAACCTAAGTGGAAACTCTCAAGAACCTAAGTGGAAACTCTCAAATTTGCAGAATGGCACAAAATACACTGAACTGACTGATATTGCCAACATTCTGGCAGACAAGTTTAGTGCAAATTTCACCCCCCTCTCACCCCCCAAAGGCCCATAACCATATCAGATGAATGTAGAGCCCTGGCAGTCACTGACACACAGGTTAAAACAGCCCTATTCAAAACAAAAAAACACAGCTTCAATGGGACCGGACGGTGTCCCAGGCTGTGTCTTATATGAGCTCCAAAATGAACTAACCCCTCACTTAAACACACTGTTCAAACTCAGCCTCTCTACAGGCTACGTACCCATAGAGTGGCGCACAGCAACAGTTATCCTGCTCCAGAAAGGTGGAGCCACAACGGACCCCGGGAACTATCATCCTATAAGCCTGACTAGCCTGGCCTGCAAGGCTATGGAGCGCATAATCATGAAACTCATTAACAGAGACATTGGGAACCTCCAAACATTGGACCCTACCCAGTTTGGCTTTAAGGGCAAATCATGCCTCCTGAACCTGGTGGACTTCTTTGAGACCGTTACCAAGGCTTTAGACGAGGGAAAGGAGGTCCACAAAGCCTACCTAGACCATGCAAAAGCTTTTGACACCATTCCCCATTCTGGTATTATAGACAAGCTCATCAGCCTGAACATAAACCCCTACGTCACGAGATGGGTTGCCAGTTAGCTCACGGATAAAGCCCACACGGTGAGAGATGCAGGCTCTAGGTCCGACTCTAAACCGGTTACAAGTGGCGTCCCCCAGGGCTCAATCCTGGGACCCCTCCTGTTCGGTATATACTTCTCAGAGGTACAGGCAAGCACAGGAGGACTATGGCTGACCAAGTTCGCAGACGACTGCAAACTGGGGGCCAAAATTGACTCTTCGGCTGATACAGACATCCTCCAGAAGGGTCTCACTGAGATGGATACCTGATGTCAAAATCATGGCCTCAAGCTAAATGCCAAAAAGTGTATAGTCATCCCCTTTGGAAAAAACAAAGTACCCGCGAACTACCACATACACGGTAGTCCCCTAAATACAGAAAATGTAATAAGGGATCTAGGGACCCAAGTAGATAGTAATCTCTCCTTTGATAATCATATTGTAAAGGTGGTTAGAAAATCCTGCTATATGGCCCACCTAATCACAAAAGGGTTTGCATCTAGAACAAAAAAGGTTATTGTGCCCCTCTACTCATCACTCATCAGATCCATCATAGAGTACAACGCCCCATTTGGGATGCACCTTACAAGACACCTGCAACAGCTTGAAAGACCACAAAAGTACCTCACCAGGAGGATTACTGGCCTCATACAGGTGCCCAATGCAGCCCGACTGAAGAAACTCCAGCTGTACTCGGTTGCATACCGCTTACTCAGAGGTGATCTCTGCCTGACATACAAGGCCATGTCCAACCCAGAACTGATGGACATGCTCCACCTAAAAAAAACAAATCCCCGAGAGCCACACACTCTAGGGATCTATACCTCATCACAATGATAAATAGGACGTGCTGGAGGGATAGATTCCTGTCCCAGAGACTCCCCATACTTTGGAACAGGATTCCAGTCTACATTAGGCAGAGCCCTTCACTAACATTCTTCAGGAGAAACCTTGATGAGTGGATGGGAAATAGAAAATTTACCATGGGGATCACTGCAGTGGCTCGGCTGGACAGAGGCACAGGGAACTAATGGCTCTGCTGGACAGAGGCACAGGGAACTAATCTAAGGGGGTGGCGAAAACCAACACATTCTGGCTAGGCTTATAGATGCCCTCGGGCAGATAGCCTAGTACTTACCTATGAACCTATTTGAGAGATGCACTTATCTAGCCAAACTGGAGGTAAAGCTCTCTCCAACCAAGACTGAACTTGACAGTCAAGAGGAGAAGGTAAACACTTGCACCACACCACACTCATCACATAGTCCCACTAAACCTACACCACCAAAATCCACACATAGAAACACAAAAGCATTTGTGGAGGCTGTCAATAATAATCTGCTCAAGCAACAGAGACCTCCAAAGCAGAAACGCTAGCAACCTCCACCCCCCAACACAACACAAATGACACATAGCCCACAGACTCAGTGTCACTCAACCACAGCCCATAAGACAAAACAATGTACCTAACCCACTAGTCATAGGTGATGCTATAGTCAGGCACACTGATGTCCCACTTACCAGGCTAAACAAGGAGAAGGTTACTGTCAGCTGCCTGTTGGGTGCCAGGATCCGCCACATAACCTACGCACTCAGGTCACTCCACAACAAGTACAAATATGGCTCTGTCATTGTCCATGTTGGTGTGAATGATCTGAGACGTACCTCCCTGGACTACATGAAAAGAGACCTGGAAGAGCTCTCCGATCTTGCAGCCCAATCAGGTATGACCCTAACCCTGAGTAGGATTCTGCCATCGCCCAGAATGATACCACAGACAAGGACAAAAAGATTGACGTCAACAATTGGCTAAGCTTCTGGTGTCATTCTAAGGGGATCCATTATATGTCTTTCTGGGACGACATGGTCGACAGACCACGATGCTTTGCCAAAGATGGCCTGCACCTGTCACCCCTGGGATTTCGGATACTGGCTAAGGCTCTTGCCGCCCCTATAGTGCCTTTTTTAGGCAAGGTTCAAATGATAAATTCACCACCGTAACAGGAACATGCAAGCAAAAACTGAGGGTAATGCTACTCAGTGCTAAAATTCTAAATCTCAAAATGGACTCCTTCGAGGCACTCCTTAAAATGGAGAACATCGATATCTGTGCAGTGACTGAGACCTGGTTCTAGGCTCCAGAGAGCACCCCTGCATTACCAGGCTATAACTCATACCACACTTTTCGGCCACCTAACTTGGACCGGAACACCAAAGGCGGAGGTGTGTCCATATTCATTAAGGATATCCACACCTCCAGGCTAGTTGCTCAGCATAAAGCATCTGAGGTTATCCAAATGCAACTAACTATGGGCAAAACTGCAATCCAAATTGTAGCTTGCTACAGATCCCCCACCATGCCCCAGGATTCCCACTTCTGTCTTCTTGATATACTGGAAAATATTAGGGTTCAACTAAACACCCTAATAATGGGTGATTTTAACTAACCCACCATTAACTGGGAATGTTAGGAACACACTGCGTCTTTGTCTGATTATACTCAGCCTAATTGGATTATATCTGCCTTCCATTTTTTCCTGTGCTTATGACTTTTTAGCAGGATTGGAGAATATCGTTTTTATCCTGGTGGAAATTATCATTTTGTCTTTTATATATGCTGGCCGTCTTTAACCAAGAATAGGGGCAAATAAGGTTTTTCATCATATTGTTGACTGTGGGTTGGTTTTTTAACTCCTGTGTTGGCGGAGATTTTTTGGTGTCTGTTAATGCTGGGGCTATGCAATAGTTTGGTGGATTACATTGATTTAGCAGAGTATAAGACAGCAGGCCCTACTATAGGTAAAGCCTTCTCTACCAGTCTTTTCGCGTTTGTATTTTGGGATGGTGTTTACAGTGAAAGCAACTTTTTTAGGCTGAATTACAGGATTGATAATGTTTATCTGGGACTATATGTATACCTGAGAGGTGCATTGGCCTTTGGTAGCATCAACAATTGAATTGTTTTGTTGAAGAAACTGACTTTTTTGAGTGTGGCGAGGTCCACCATTTTCTACACCTACGAATCTAGTTAATTATTGATAACAGTTGGAATTGCAATCATCATAAGACATCCTATGCATATGGGTTTACTGACTTTTTTAGGTATTTTTTGGGGTTGTATCGTGGGAATGACGAAAGACGCCGCGGTGGTACAGCGGTAGCGTTGTTGCCTCACAGCAAGAGGTTCTCCTGTTTGATTCTCGGCTGGAGTGCCTTCTGTGTGGAGTCTGCATGTCCTCCCTGTGGTCAAGTGGCCTCTGAAAGACATGCGTGAATGGGCGTGCTTTCACTGAAGGTTGGGTGTCGGGCTGGCAACTCGGCACCATAAAAATCTACTGCCAATCAGCGGACCGTAGTTCCGCTGTGCCGATCCCTAACTGGGAAAAGCCGAAAAGACAAACAAACATCGTGGGAATGACTTCGCCTTGTTGAGACTGTTCACAACTGGTATGGGCTTTTGAGTTGCCCTCATATACAAACTATTTGGACAGTAAGAAGTACCCAGTTACACGAGCGTGGTGAGCATCGCCATTTTTCATTTTTCTGGGGCTATCACATTTATTGTATGTGGTTTCAATTACTTTTTTATACAAGTGACTTTAACTCCCTAATGTGAATCGAGATACAGCATCGAGTGATATAGCCTTGTAACAAGAACCTGTACGGTCTTCTGTTGGATTTTATAGAACATTTATCTTTATTTTTTCTTGTGCGGGTTATTATACTATTCATTTGTAAATGTGGGGATTTATCCACGATAACAGTACATGGTTTTGCTTATTCTGAATCATTCTTATATACAATTTTTGCCAGTTTTGATTATATGATCACCCAGCAAGTTTCGGCTTGTGAGGGTGGGAACAAGGTTTTACTTGATGCTGATATTGTGGAAGTGGATTTGTGACACAATACATCTTATGTACTTTAGTGGGTTGTGGACTATTGTTACCACAACTGGTTAGCCATTCTCATCTTACCTTAGGTTATGATGGGTATTATACAATTCTGGTTTGCTCTGTACATCGGATAGCAAGTCCCTTTCCTTGAATATATTGTTATCTTTTCAACATATTGCTAGTTTTTTCATTTCCTGAAATATTTTCATATTTGGGGAAGTGTTATCTAACTCTTGGTCCCTCTTTGGTTATATAATAATTTACTTTTGGCGCACATAATAGGGTGAGACCTACTATATATATAGATTGTGCTTTAACAATATTTTTAATCTTGTCTATTTTGTTTAATCCCTCTATTCCTCAGCAAACCAGTACAACACCCCTACTTTTATATATTCCACACTATGGTCAATTGTGGGATGTTATCTATCATATTTATTATATATATAAGGCTGTTTTTTGTATTTTAAGGAATCACGCCTTGCAGGACAATATATCCTTGTCTCTTATAATCTCTTTATATAGTGCATTCAAGAGGTTCTCCCATTCGATTCTCGGCTGGAGCGCCTTCTGTGTGGAGTCTGTATGTCCTCCCCACTGTCGCGTGACGTTTGAAAGACATGCATGAATGGGCGTGCCTTCGTTGAAGGTTGGGCGTCGGGCTGGCACCTCGGCACCATAAAAATCAACTGCCAATCATTAGCGGACCAGAGTTCCGCTGTGGCGACCCCTAACCGGGAAAAGCCGAAAGAAAAACAACAACAATTGTCAACACTTTGCCTAAGTATATATTGGTATGACTGATCAGTCATGATATATGATATAATATTTAACCTGTGTGATGCCCTCTTGGAATATCTAGTATCTGACAGTAGTTTTCTGTTTATGGGTTTGCAGACATTTTCCTTTGATATTGGCAGGTCATCCTTATTTTTGTAGATGCTTATCTGACATTCACCAGCATTTTCCTTGCTCATTACATTTTTTGTCAGTGTTTTTCATTTTTTGCCGATACTGGAGATTGACCCTGTAGCAGTATTAACTTTAAGGTGCACAGATTTGGGGTACTATTGTAAGGGTATGTATTGGATGGATTTGTGATTGTGATGCTTATTGTCCTGGATCTAGATGCAATACCTCAGGGCCTGTGTGCCGATAAGAATGATATTGTTGTATTTGGTTCACCCTTTAATAATGAAAGTAATTTGGATGTTGAAAATAGGGATCCAGTTGATGGCTGCAATCAACTATTTCAAGGATTGAGTAAAGGTATGAAAACCCTATGTACCAATGTCTGGCACCTTAAACTATTTAAAGTTTATTTAAGCAAAAATATTACCCCTCGGGGACTAAGGGTTAAAATTCTTCCTCTGGTTGGTCGGATAGATGAAACACTGACAAGGGAATGGCGGGAAGCGCAACAGCAAGCCTCCCTTTCTTTTGTACAGATTTTGGCTAGCTATTATGAACGCATGATTGATGAAAATGTTGGTGAAGTTATGTCTGTTTGTAATGATTTGAAGAAATTTGAAGGATTACCTGCATATACCAATTGTTTTAACAAATTGACCAAGGATTTACTTGCCTTCAAAAAACAAATTAAGGACAAAAAATACGTAAATTTAATAGGGATGTCACTGATTATCAGAGGGGTAGGCCTTTTGAACATCAGAAATTTGTCAAATTTTCTGATAGTGGGGATTCTGTTTACACTCCTTCCAGGAGAAAAAGACCCAGATCTATCCTGAAGAAAATGGCTTCACAGCCTAGTAGTACTTCGTGGGATGAGTCATCTGCCACTGACATAGATTATCCCAGCACACAGGCCTCACCCATACCTAAGAAACCTAGAAATAGTGACCACCCTTTAGAATCAGCAGGCATAAGGGGGGAGGAAACACAAACGCAGGTACAATAGAGGGACTTCTCCAAACCTTGCTAACGTATTAGTTTGATTTTAACATCCATAATATCTCCTCTGTCCAGTTAACTGACAATCAAAAGAAATTGTTTAATAAAGGTCTTTGTTTTGTTAAAGAGTTAACGTGACACCTTAGATTAGCTTCCAACTCCCCCCTAGTCTTAATGATCACTTATCAATTCTTCCAGTTTTAAAAGAGAGGGCAAATAGATTAAAATAAATCAAAATTAAAATAGTAAGTAGTTCATTTATGCATTAATAACAGTGAAATTTGAATGTTTTTTAACCAGCATTTTTTAATTATTTGTTTTAAATATCTACAACTCCGCATGGCATTTTACTTTAAGGGTGTAATTAAGTGTAATTGTTTAATTTGTTAAATATAGAGAGTATATAAGTTTAATTGATTTACTACTATGTGTTCTGAGGAAGTCATTTTTTTATTGATGAAAGCGCTTAACATTTTTATATTTGGAGCGTTTCATTGTTCTGGAATAAAATTACGTGTCCTATAGTCCGCGTGGTGCAGTTTGTATTGTTTTGGTGACTTTTTATGCACCAGCACATCATATTTATTTTTGCTTAATAAAGGTCTCAACTATGTTCCTGGTTTTGTCATTGATGAGAATATAATAGTGAATGATGTTCTTGATTTTTGCCGTAGATTAAATCTAAAGATGTTTTTTGGTTCCAGTGAATCCTCTCAAAGATCTACAGAATTTAGGTTTGGTAAATTTGGATTCATGCCTCCTATGAATAAATATGTTGGTGTCTTTCAGCAGGCGGTTCTCAAATATCTGCATTTTAGGTTGTGTGATTCCACTTTGTTGCACCATAATCTTACAGTTGGGGAACAACAGGCTCTTACTGAACTCAAAAATAATACCAATATTGTAATTACTACTGTGGATAAGGGTGGGGCTGTGGTTATAATGAATACGGATTATTATCTGGAAAAGGGAAATGGCAAATTGTCCAACCCTCAGCACTATATGCACGTGCCCATAGACCCTACATCCAATTTTAAGAAAGAGATGGATTCATTTCTCAACTTAGCAGTTGAGGAAGGTATTATACAAGAGTCTATGTTGCGCCAACTTATGGTGCATGATCCACAAAAACAAATTTTATATCTTTTACCGAAGGTAGACAAGAGTTTGGATAAACCCCCGGGAAGACCAATTGCATCTGGTATAGAATCTCTGACGGAACCACTTTCGGATTTCCTAACATATTATCTTAAACCTTTACTCAAACATGTACGAGCATGTATCCAAGATACCACTGAATTTCTCAGGATTATATCAGAAACACAATTAGAACCACCATGGCTATTGTGTACACTGGATGTAAAAGCACTCTATACTAACATTCCCCATCGGTCAGGACTAGTGGCGCTCCAATATTGGTTGGAGAAGGCTGATCTTTATTCAGCTGGATTTAACACTCTATTACTTTGCAAGGTCTATATTAGAACACCAAACGTTCAAAATTTCAAGTGTTCTAATATCGACCCGTTTTCAGCGAACGCTGAAAATATCGAAGAAACAGAAAACCAAATTCTTTCCTAGGGAAAGAATTTGGTTGTCCATTTCTGTTGCTTCGGTATTTTCAGCGCTGTGGTAGAAAGTTACGTGTCGATTTCAGGTAAGTGTGCGATTGTGTGGACGTGAGGGTTAAGGCGGGGTAGGTGAGTTAGGGTTAGGGCGTGGGTGAGGTGACTATGCAATAGTGACGGACCTTGGGGTTAGGGTTTGGGTTAAGGTAAGTGGAGAGTTAGTGGTGTATATATAGTTTAGTGTAGGGTTAGGTGTAAGAGTTTAGGTGTATGTGTGTGGATTGCTGTTTGTTTGGCGTGCTTGTGTTGTGTGTATTTGTTTTGGAACAGCAAATTGTTTCCCTAGGAAAAAATTTGCTGTTCTGAATGTTCGATGTTTTAAATTTTCGATTCATAGGGTTCGATATTAGAACACTCGAAATTTTGAATGTTTGGTGATCTAATATAGACCCTACTTTGCATGGCTAAACATGTGTTGACGAAAAATGTTTTTTATTTCAATGGGAAATGTTATTGGCAAACCAGAGGTACTGAAATGGGGGCCTCATTTGCCCCTATTTATGCTGATATATTCATGGGGTATCTTGAGGAATATCTCATATATGACACCACTCATAATTTATACATCAATGAAATGGACATCTGGAGGAGGTACCTTGATGATTGTTGGATGGTTTGGAGTGCTGACCAGCAGTATCTAGCTGAGTTTGTTCAATACTTAAATGAAAACAAATGGGATTTTGGATGTACACTGATCTTTGATATGCACAGTATTAACTTTTTGGATGTTACAGTGTCTAAACAACAGGACGGGTCTCTCATCACCAGTGTGTACAGGAAATATCCCCAATATAACAACTTGCTATATGCTACTAGTTTGCACCCACACCATACCATACGGAATATACCAAAATCCCAGTTTTTGTGTATTAGGAGGATTTGTTCTGAAAAGGAGGATTTTGCCACCCTTCAACAGGATATGACACAGGTTTTAGATCCGGGGTTATCGACAACGGGATATTCAAGCTGCTAGCCAGTTTGCATCTGCTCAGGATAGATCACAGCTACTTTTATATAAGGATAGGACCCATACAGTGGAATTACAGCCGATCAGATTTATAATCACCTACGGTAGGAATATTCATCTTATCAAGGATATAGTATCTAAACATTGGAATATTCTAATGGCAAGTGAAGACTTGAATCATACTTTAGGGGATCAGTGCCTGTTTTCATACCATAGGGGCAAAACATTGGGCTCACATTTTGCACATTATAAGAAGCATAGTAGTGGATTGTCTAGGTGTCATCAATTGACTATTACATGGGACAAACTCTTGGGGTCATTTCCATGTAGACATTGTTCCTTCTGTAAATACATATTTAAATCTAAACAATTCACAAGTAAAAACTCAGGCAGTGTGTTTGACATACAATGTTGTGGGAACTGCAGATCAGATTGGGTTATATATCTGGCTACCTGTACTTGTGCATCTTTTTATATTGGACAAACATCACATCCCCTCCGGATTCAGATGTCGGAACATTACAATGACATCCGTAACAAACGGTTGAGTAATGCCTTGTACAAACACAAAATTACCCATCCCAGTGCCCACTTTTCCTTTACAGTGATTGATAGGATACAGGGAGATCGGGCTAATAAATTAGGCTGGCATTCTATCTTGAATAATAAGGAGAAATATTGGATTGTCAAATTAGGTGGTTTGTTTTCACCAGGCTTAAATGATCTTTTATAACTTAGGTTTATACTATACTGTTTTATATGTTAATTAATTTATTAATTGAATTTCAGGAAATGACACAACAGGAAGTGTGGGTGTACTAATATATAAACATATGGTTTTGTAAGCATTGGTATTCACTGAGGAAGGCAAGTGTGCCGAAACCAGTATGATGCTATTTTGAAATTAAACTGATTCTGCAACAATACTTGGTGTTGGCTTTTTTGTTTTGACCTTGTACATTTTTGGCCGTCTGCACCTGCCGTACTTGCAAGGGTTTCTGTCTTAAAACTACTCATGTACCAACTCCTTCGCTCAACACTTTCTGGAATTCATAAATTCCAATCCCCTGGCTCAACTTATCCACACCCTCACCATGGGCAACAATATCCTAGACCTAGTCATTACCAACATGAATGACTGGAGTTCCACACCTGAAGTCAACTCTTCGTTGGTCAGCTCCAACCATAAGCTAATCACCCTAGATATCCGCCCCCCCCCCCCCATTAAGGAAACCAAGGTAAAAATTTTCTCCAAAGCCAACTTCATGCTTCTTAAGACAGAGGTGGCGAACTTCATGACACCCATGCAGATGGACAATACAGTTATGACTGCTGAATCCTACACAAATGCACTCTATAAGCACTTACACGAGTGCATGGATCGTGTTATCCCAAACAGAACTAAGACGCTATCCTCCAAAAAAGGATGCCAATCTGGTGGTTCCCCTGCCATAAACAAACTCTATAACAGAAGGAAGAAACTGTTGCAAAAGAGAGTAAAATCCATGAGTGGAGGAGCTCCCTGGTCAGCCTCAGTAAAATGCTGAGATCCTTTATAAGATCCTCCAAAGCTAGTTACGAAAAAAAAATTGCTACTGATTCTAGGGACAACCACAAAGCATTCTATAGCTATGTCAAGAATCTCAATGGCAACACCCAGATCTTTGGGTTACAGCACAACGGCATGAAAATTACAGAACCAACTGATATTGCCAACATCCTGACAGATAGGTTCAGTGCTAACTTTAACCCCCTCTCACCCCCTAAAGGGCCCATATATCTACAGGAAGAATGCAGAGTCCCTATAATCACAACTACGCAGGTAAAAGCTGCACTCTCTAATCCCAAAAACACAGCATCTATGGGACCGGACAACATTCCAGGCTGTGTTTTACACGAACTTTAGAACGAACTGGCTCCCCACCTAAGCACCATGTTCAATCATAGCTTCATGTCAGGCTTTGTGCCCACTGAATGGTGCACAGCAACAGTTATCCCACTCCACAAAGGGGGAGCCACCACTGATCCCAGGAACTATCGCCCTATTAGCCTGACAAGCTTGATCTGTAAGGCCATGGAACGTATCATCATGGAACTCATAAACAAAAACATTGGTAACCTCCAAACTCTGGACCCCACCCAGTTTGTGTTTGCAAAAGGCAGATCTTGCCTTCTGAACCTGATCGACTTCTTTGAGGCAGTCACCAAAGCTGTAGACGAGGGTAAGGTTGTTCACACAGCCTATCTTGACCTCGCCAAGGCTTTCGACACCATCTCCCATTCTGGAATTATACCTAAACTCACTAAACTAGGTATAAATCTCTACGTCACAAGATGGGTTAGCAAATGGCTCACTGACAGAACCCACACTGTAAAAGCTGCAGACTCCAAATTTGACTTCAAACCCGTGGCAAGTGGAGTACCACAGGGTTCAGTCCTGGAACCTCTCCTGTTTGGTATCTACTTCTCTGAAGTACAGGCTAACACAGAAGGCCTTTAGATGACTGCAAACTAGGAGCCATAGTAGAGTCCCCAAATGATGTGGACATCCTACAGAAGGGCCTCACTGAGCCAGATGCCTGGTGTCAGAGCCATGGCCTCAAGCTCAATGCCAAAAAGTGCATTGTCATCCCCTTTGGTAAAAACTCAATACCCATGAACTACCACATAGGCGGCAGTCTACTTAACGCCGATTGTGTGATAAGAGACCTTAAGACCCAGGTAGACACTAGTCTCTCCTTTGATAATCACATCACCACAGTAGTCAGGAAATCCTTCTACGTGGCACACCTCATCACAAAAGGGTTCTCATCCAGGAAAAAAGAGGTAATTGTTCCCCACTACTCGGCACTCATTAGACCCATTATAGAGTACAACGCCCCTTTTGGAATGTACTTCACAAGACATCTGCAGCAGCTGGAAAGGCCACAGAAGTACCTCACAAAGAGGATTACTGGCCTCAAACAGATGTCCTACACTGACTGTCTCAAAAAACTCCAGCTTTACTCCATAGCATATCGCCTACTCCGAGGTGATCTCTACCTAACATATAAAGCTATGTCAAACCCAGAGCTGTTGGACATGCTACACCTAAAAAAATCCCATTCCCTCCGAGCTACATGCTCTAGGGACCTAAACCTTGTCACCACAATAAACAGGACATGCTAGAAGGATAGATTCCTGTCCCAGAGACTTCACATACTCTGGAACAAGCTACCCATCTATGTCAAGCAAAGTTCCTCTTTAGCACTCTTCAAGAAACATCTTGATGAGTGGATGGGAAATAGGAAATACACCCTGGGGATCACTTCTGTGGCTCTGCTCGACGGGCACAGGAAAATAACTTTCTTGGGTGGCATAAGCCAGGGAACCTTGTTGGCTAGGCTTACTTAGGCCCTTGGGCTGATAGTCTAGTACCTACCTATGAATCTATCCTCTAATTAGTCCCTGCAACAATGAGAGCCAAGTGAGTTAAACTCAAAACATTAAGTTCCTATTTGGAAAAAACAAATTATATATATATATATATATATATATATATATATATATATATATATATATATAAACATTTTTTTGGGGGGGGCATGCACTTGACCAAGTTGTGGTGGAGGCATGCAGTTTTCAGCAATGGTAAGCTAAGTGATCTTATATAGCCAGAATAGCCTAACTTCTGCATTAAGTGAGTTAGGTTTCCATGTTGACATGGATAATCCCAAACACTCTTCTGAAATAAAATCAACAGACTCATGTTCCTGAGGTATAGCTGAGTGACATAGTAAAAGCAGAGGTAATGAATACTTGTCCCCTGAATGAAATCGCATAATGAAAGCCTGCACATCATGAATAATGAGAGAGCCAGGAATGAGTCCTGATGTACCCTATACACCAGCAGATAGCTGCTAAAAGAGATTACTCCTCAGAGAACTTGCTGTCTGCAGTCTCAGAAAGGTAAGAGGGGAAATCCACTTAAGAAACATGTAAGCAAGGCCACAATGGTTATGTACATGTCTGATCAGGACATTGTGATCCACTGGATCAATACAACCGATAGACTATGGAAATTTAAGACTGAATACAACTTCTGATTTCTCACCATTAAAAGGTCAGTCAGAAATCTAAGGACAGTTTTACTGTAAAGAAGGCAGTCTAAGTGCTGTTGTTGAGATCTAAACCTAGATTAGCATGGAGTAAGTAAGTTTCAAACTGTATTATACAAATTCAGCTGTATATACACCACTTTTATCAAAAGCCTTACTAAAACAAGGAATGTTAGAAATTGGGAAGACAGCAAGGATCAAGATAAGCCTTCTTGAGTGCAGGAGTCATTAGTATATATTGTATTTTTTTAAACAAGAAACATTTTTATTCAACCATCACTTATGACACAGGCAATCATACATTTATAGAAATGAAAACAAACCACACAATCCTAGTTGCAAGTATTTTACACCACAAACTACTGGCACAATTCCATTTGCAAATATTATACATCACTTATAATCTACCAAATCTTTCGGTCAAATATTACATAGCTAATTTAAGTCCTGCCTCCTTCTTTTAAACCTCATTCTTCCCCTGTATGTATTGTTGCCACAATTCCCATGTTTTCCTATGTAGTTTGTTCCTACCATTTTCTAAAGATCTCGGTTCTAGTTGTTTTATCTCTGTTACTATATTCATTACTTCTAGTATTGTTGATTTAGATTTAGATTTCCATTTTCTAGTAATTGCTTTTTTTGGCAGCCACCATAATTAGACACAGCAAGGCCTTACCATATCTATGCAATTCCAATTCTGTATGATAGCTCTGAAAAATCATCTCTCTCTCATCACACCAATCTGTCACCCAGCATCCCTGACCGTGCATCCCGCAGGGAATCCTTAAGGTCTGCCAACTCACTGCACTCCCAGAAAATATGTTCCCAATTACATCTTTCTTCCCCATCACACCTCCAACATTTACTGTCTACCTGAGAAAAAATTCTCTGGAGTCTACTTGGGGTATAAAAATATCTATGTAAACATTTCCAAGCAAAAATCCTAAATCTTCTAGCTTTTGTTACATATTTTGAAGATACGCACATATCCTTCCATCCATTGTTTCTTTGTGAATTACTTATCCAGTCTCTCTTCCCAATCCTTTCTAACCTCCTCTGTTTGATTCTTCTAGTTTTCATGCAATATTTGTATGCTGTACTAATTATTTAATGTGAAGTTGTTCAATCTCGCCGTTTATTCTTACACATGGGTTCGGAGCCGAACCATCGGCTCTGAGTCGGCCGCTTACTAGCTAAAGATCTCCGAGTAGCTCGAGGCCAGGGCCCTGTCCCATGATGCTCTCTGTCCTACTTCAGATCTAGTTTGCCACTGCAACAGATCGGAGGTCGTCTGGAGAGCTCGGGCCAGTTATTTACATTTATCTTTGTTATTAGGCATATTTTTGCTGATAGTTATTGTTAGATAAAAGAATTTGTAGTTGTACTGTTTTTTGGGCAGTTTAGCCTTAAAAATCTTTATTTAGAGTTAGTCTTTGTCAGAGCAGTTGCTCTTAGGAACTTAGGCCTTTTCTTTAGTTACTCCCTATCTGTGTGTGATATATATATATATATATATATATATATATATATATATATATATATATATATACTTATTAGTGTGACTTTGCATCATTAATAGTGTGATTTAGTGCTATTAGAGCGTTAGTGTAGTGAATAACGTCTTGTTGTTGTATATATTACTGAAAAGTGTGTTGTTGGAGTTAGTGTCTTAGATTAGCTTGTCTGTTACAATAAGACTGTGTTTAGTAGATATATATTTTATATCTATCCTCTTATTTGAGTAAGTTGTTCAGGGATCTGGCAACTTAGACTTTTGTGGAATTTAGACTTGCTGTAATTTGTTCTTTAGTGGTGTTACTGTTGGTTATGATGTCTGATCATAAAGAAAAGCAGAAATCTGGCTTCAAGAAGTGTAATTATGGGCACCCATGGGAATTGTGTTTATTGTCTGGGACCTGTTCACCTGCAGGAGGATTGCTCTATCTGCTATTCCTTCAGTGATAGGGTTTTGCTGGAGAGACGAAGGAAGCTGGTAGATAGAGGCTTATTGAAGCCAGATTTTTCAAGAGTCCTTGGACAAGGCTGATCAGATCTCAAAGTCATTGAAGGGGTCAAAGTCTTCTAAGGTGTCTTCGGAGCCCAAGTTATCGGCTCCGAGCCCTACTGTTAAGGTGTGGTCACCGGCTCCGCATTCTTCGGAGCTGTGCACCGAGCAAGTGTTTCGGAGCCGGTCTCTGAAACATTGGGGTCACCTATCCTTCAGTCAGTGGCGTCTTTGATTCCTTCAATGCTTTCTTCGAGGACCCTATCTGATGTGGATGTGGACTGGGTGATGCAGAGGCTCCTCGAGAACCCGGCACTTGCTAAATTGCTATTGGCCTCGACCCAACCAGCCTCGGGGCCTACGACCATTCCACCTGCTGTGACTGCTCCTCCTCCAAGCTGAGCAGGGCTTTCAGAGCCAGGGGAGGAGGATCTGATGATTGTGGAGCCTTCGGAGCCGAGGCCTGTCTCAGTGCCCTCGGCTCCATCAACCCTGAATTCTTCGGTTCCGTTGGAAGAGTCTGGGAGCCGACACTCTCTTGTCGGTTCCAGGGTGGGGAGAGTTGAACCGATGCATCAATTCTGACCCTTCCCCTCGGGGCTTCGGCGTAGATGAGTTCGGCTCCATCCTTTGGCTCAGAGCCCACTGTCTCGGCACCGAGGAAGTTGCCCTTTTTTCCGGAACCGGCGGCTTCTTTGGGTCGGAGCAGTAGTGCCTTTGATGCTATGAGGAGGGTTATGTCTTCTAAGAGACACACATCATCAGGTCCCTCTTCTTCCTCCCCTAAGATGCCGCTTTCTGCCTCTACATCACAGGTCCCTGTGAAGCGTCAAGACCCGGAGCCTCAGGTAACCCCATTGGGTGACCCTTGCTGTACTGAGACCTCAACAGGAGCCCCCACTGATGAGGTTCCCAGGAAGAGACTGTGTAAGAGGAGGCATTTAGATTCCCTGCAGGAGTCCTTGACATCAGACACCGACTTAGAGGAATCGGAAGGGTCCCCACGGTCCCACTCAGAGGATATCTCCTTTGCTGATATCCCGGAAGTCCTAAAACAGAGGGGTGACTGGCAGCCCATTAGCCCTACCAAGGATGAGTCGGTGCTCCTGAAGGCCTTTGGGTCTCAACCTTCCATCTCCCAGGTGACTCTGCCCTTCAACAAGCTGATGGATTTGGTTGCCCGAAGGGCGTGGGAGTCTCCTGATTCTATGGAACCGGTCCCTCGGAGGCCCAACAAGTTTATCACTTCGCCCCAAGACGAGATGTTTTTCACTAAGGGAGTCCCAGTTGATGCCATGGTGGTAGCGGCAGCCACCAAGAAAGAGATGTCAGAAACCTCTTCTACTGTCCATCCTCCTAATAGGGATTCCAGGGCGATGGACAGATACGGGAAACACATCTTTAGTTCTGCGACCTTTGCTATGCGATCGCCTAACTATTTGGCTCATTTTACCCATCTCCAAAGAGATCTCCTGAAAGATTGGAGATACTCTGCAGGGTAATACAGATGGAGTTGTCTCGGAGAAGGTGACAGCACAACTTAATACCCTTAACTCCATAGTGAACTCATCCATGCGGCTCATTTCCTATGCTGCCGATGGTTCGAGTCAGGCAGCGGGCTCAGCGATAGCTCTTTGGAGACAGTCCTGGATGCGCTTATGCTCCTTTGTGGAAGCCTTCAAGTCTTCTTTTATCAGCACCCCATTCGTTGGCTCTTCTCTTTTTGGGCCTAAAGTCAAGGAGACTCTCACTAGGTGGGAGCAAGAGGGAAGGACTCTATGCCATAAGAGTCTGTTTTTCCATCCCTACCAAACCATACCCCAAAGGGCAGAAAGGTGGGAAAATGTGGTTCCGAAAGTCCCACGGAGCTTTCCAGAACACACATAGTGAACCCCTGTCCAGGGGCAGAGGAGAAGGGTAATAATGGAAGATGCCGCCCCAGCAGCAGAGGGGGTCCGCAGAACCAGGGAGACCGGGATCAGTTTTGTGGTAAGCCCTATCAGCGCTCCTGAAAGGAGGCCCGACTATCCTGCTCTGGAGGCAATTGGGGGTCGCTTGGCTTTGTATCCTATGCCTGGCTAGGAATTACAACAGATTCTTGGGTACAAAGCATAGTTACCAGAGGATACATCATCCCATTCTTAAAAAAAACACCTGTGGGGAAAAAAATCCCAGATGTTCCACCCAGTCTCAGGGATCAGGCAGCCATAGAAATTCGGAGGCTGCAGGAAAAAAAGAGTCATCCAGCCAGTCTCAGCAGACCAGATAGGATCCGGGACTAACTACAAAGAAGACATGGGACTGGAGGCCCATCTTGGATCTCAGCAGACTCAACACATTTGTAAAGAAGGAGAAGTTCCAGATGGTCACGCTTCAGTCTATTCTCCCATTCCTTGGAGTGGGCGATTGGATGTGCTTGATAGATCTCAAGGATGCGTACTACCATATTAAAATGGCCAGGCCATCCAGAGATCATCTGCATTTCTGGCTGGGAGCCAGTCACTACCAATTCCGAGCACTTCCTTTTGGGCTCACAACAGCCCCCAGAGTGTTTACCAAATGCATGGCAGTGACTACAGCTTACCTGAGGCATCTAGGATTCCGAATGTTTCCGTATTTGGACGACTGGCTCCTTACTGCCACCTCCAGGCATCAACTAATTCTGTCCAGGGATCACACTCTCAATCTCTGCTTTCAGTTTCAAAAAGTCTGCATTGTCACCATCGCAGAGTATCTCCTTTATCGGAGCATAACTAGACACCACCACTGCCACTGTAAGATTGCCCCTGGACAGAATAATCACTCTCTGAAACCAGGTCTCGGACATTTTGCAGAGAAGGAAAGTACTGGCCCTTCAAGTTTTGAGGCTACCAGGCACCATGGCAGCTATGCTCATAGCGGTTCTTTTGGGACGTATGCACATGAGGATTCTTCAGTGGTTACTATTCACCCAGTGGTCTTCCCAACAACTTCCCATGTATTTCTTAATCGTGATTATGGACTCTTGCAAGAAGGATCTTCGCTGGTGGTTGACCAGCCAGCAAGTTACAGTGGGTTGACCATTTTTTTCTCCCCCGCCATCAGCCACAGTGACCACGGACGCTTCTCTGATAGTGTGGGGGGGAGCTTTTTTAAGGAAGAACAGCCCAAGGCACCTGGTCGGAGACAGTCACAGTTGCACATCAGTGTTCTGGAGCTGAAAGCGGTGCTTTTGGCATTGTAGCACTTCCACAACTCTCTGCCTCTAGGGACGATTGCGATACAGACAGACAACATGTCAGTGGTCTGGTACGTCAACAAACAAGGGGAAACCAGGTCTTACCCCCTGTGTCGAGAGGCCTTGAGAATTTGGCAGTGGGCTGTATCCACTGGGTGCTTTCTGATAGCAATGCATATCCCGGGGAAATCCAACGTGATAACGGACAAACTGAGCAGAGCCATCCTGTTACCGCAAGAGTGGTCTCTCAAAAACGAAGTTGCGGAGATGATTTTCTGCAGATGGGGCCAGCCTTATTGCGACCTGTTTGCATCCCCTATGAATGCCAAATGCAGAAGCTACTTTGCCCTGAACTCCCCTCCAGGGGAAAGCCCAAGGGACTTGCTTCTACACGATTGGCCCCCGAAACTCCTGTATGCATTTCCACCTACACCCCTGATTCCGAAATTCTTGTAAAAAGCCAAAACCCTGAGAAGGACTGTAATCTTAAAAGCCCCTTTTTGGCCTCGTCAGATTTGGTTCCCCTTCCTTCGACTATCAACTAGAGGAACCTTGGATTCTGGACCCAGTTCCAGACCTACTGACACATTCATCAAGGGCCCGCCATCCCTCCCTTCATTCCCTCAGACTGACAGCTTGGCTGCTCCGATTCCCTACCTAGCCAGGTCACAAGATTTTTCTTCGGCGGTACAACACATTCTTTTATCTTCACATAAGGCTTCCACCAGAAAGTTGTATGCTAGTAAATGGAAGTGATTTGCCTTGTGGGCATCCCGGAGTAACGTTGATCCTTATGTTGCCCCAATTGCTAGTATACTGGAATTCCTATCTAAGCTTTTTCATGGAGGTGCTGCAGCTGCCACGATTAGAGTTCAGTTGGCTGCTATCTCGAATTTTCACCTTGGAGCTGAAGGTTCTAATTTGATGTCTCTCAGATTATGTAGGGCTTTCCTTAAAGGTACCATTCATCTTAGGCCACCGGTTAGACAACCCTTTGCTCCCTGTTATCTAAATTTTGTGCTGTCACGTATTATCCTTCCCCCCTTTGAGCCTGCATCATCCTGTCAGTTGAAGTTTCTTTCTTGAAAGACTATTTTCTTGGTGACCATTACCTCAGCAAGCAGGGTAGCTGAACTCCAAGCCCTGTCTATCAAGCCCCCATATTTGGTGTTCCACCCAGACAGAGTATCACTGAGGACTAAGCCTTCATTTCTGCCAAAGGTGTGTCCTGAAACTAATCTGAACCAAACTATTGAACTTCCAACCTTTTTCAGTAATCATTCTAATAAGCTGGAATACATGTTGCATAAACTCGATGTCCACAGACAATTGAGGTTCTATTTGGACAGAATAAAAGAATTTAGAAGGTCTGACCAACTATTTGAATCTCATGCTGATGCTAAGAAAGGATTACCAGTTTCTAAAGTTACCCTTTCCAAATGGTTAACTGACTGCATTAAATTTATCTTCTCTTCAGCGAACCAAACATTAGAGCATGGTGTGAAGGCGCATTCAACTAGAGCCGTTTCCACTTCTTTGGCTGATACGGCTCGATTACCTTTGGACACTATGTGCAGCTACCACTTGGTCTAAGCCTCATACCTTTATCACTCATTACAAAGTGGACAGTGCTTCCTTTGGTTCCACTGTCCTCAGGAATATACTCCCTTGAGCCACCCAGGATTAGGGTGCTTAGGACGATACCCATGTGTAAGAATAAACAGCGAGATTGAACAACTTCACATAAAGAAGTTATGTACTTGCCATAACGTTTCATGTGAGTTGTTCATCTCGCCTTTATTCTTACATTCCCACCCACCTTCCCCCTCCAGGGTCTCAAATGGCAAGTAGACTTTGGGTCTGGTGGTCTTGTTCTTGGGCTTCTTACTCCAGCTGGAGTATTTATTGTGTTACACCTGTTCATGCTGGGTTCCGCAAACTAGATCTGAGGAAGATAGAGCATCATGGGATAAGGACCTGGCCTCGAGCTACTCGGAGATCTTTAGCTAGTAAGCAGCCAACTCGGAGCCAATGGTTCGGCTCCGAACCCATGTGTAAGAATAAGGGCGAGATGAACAAGTCACATGGTACGTTATGGTAGGTACATAACTTCTTTTTTTTAATAGCAGCTTCTGTTCTAGATTCTACTAAAAACTCTACCAGTGCTGAACTTTCTTTTAGGACCCCCTATGTCTTTCTCTTTTCCTATACTCTAGTATCTATTTAGATAAAATGGGAAACTCCTGACTAGAAAAATGGGAAAAATTCTGACTAGAGATTCAGAAATAAAGGCTGAAACAAACCAAAATTACTTCATAATGCAGTGGCATTGTGTAACAGAAGTCACTGATTCCTCATTGGTCCTAATGTTAAAATCACCAAATGTAAAAAGTTCTGGTACTATAACACAAATTTAAAGGAAAAGTTAGAAACTCTTGTAGGGACGTCCTCTCACACTGGGTTGACTGTAGATGAGAAGAAACCTACAGTTTGTGCCTGAAATCAAAATATACCCAAGAGAGTTGAAATTTCCCCTGAAAACCTGGGACAGCTACAGTTCTTGTCTAAAACAGGTAGCTAATCCTTTCCTGACCTTGTCCCATCTAGAACACTGATTAACAGATCTCTTTTATAAATGTGAGGTTATTGTCAGTCAGCATGATGGAAATATTCCTAGAATTGTCGTGAATGGACCTTGGATTTATATGTAATGCCTTAAATGCAGCCATGAGAGAAGATTCCTCCCACCCTGCCTAGTGTGTCCAGTGGAAATCCTGGCTATAACAAGCAAGTAAGGTAAAAAAGTTTGACATTTGCTTCACCATGTCATAGTAATTACTTAACCTAATAACTGTTGCTACACTACACCCTGGAGTGTCCATAATATCTTATTTTTCACAGCAACCCAATACATTTATTAAACACAAAGGTTGTAAAAAGGCAGAAAATTAAAAGCTAATCCCTAAGATAGAAATATGACCCAGGTAAGATGAGGAACACCATAATGAAATCTATTACCACATAAAATACAAAGGCCAGGTAACATACCTATTATGACTTCTTCTTGACTGCTGCATCCCACATCTTCATTTAAAAGATTTTACACTGTGTTGAGCTTCATTACAGTGTATTGTACTATGCAAGCTGGTAGTACACTTTTCAGAGCATTTTCCCTTTTGTACACTGTAGTGTGACTGTAGAGGTAGTATATATAATCATCGGGGGGGATACAGGGAGGCTTGTCCGTTTGCAGAAAAAAGATATTTATGCATTCTTTTATATTTTTCACCTCACCATTTTCAGTATATAATTTGCGATGAATGGTGAGCTGAAAATTCAATCTTTGTATTCACACAGGGAAACCAAGGTCAGACATCAATCATAAAAACCTGTAAAATAAGGTACTAGAGCTTAAGTCAAGTCAAAGAAAACAGATGACTCAGTTTCTTTGTGAATCTCAGATATGAACAAAACACAGTAAAGCAAACATGTATAGATGCTGATACCGGAGAAGGTTATGTGCAGGCTTAAGCTTTATAATAACTAATGCATAATCCTGTTTACTGTCAATGACAGTAAAACAAATGGACCATAATACCTGTGGCTAAAAATAATAACGTAAAAGGATTTGGCTCATTTATCTAACCCAAGCTTATCTTGGCAATCAATTTGCAAGAGATAAACTGTCACAATGATGGCAAAGTAAAATACAATATTATAATGTTTAATATTTGCCTGAAAAATGTTGAAAAAATGCTGCAAACTTTGAAATGGAAAACAAATCATATAGTGAGACAGAAAGTATCTCATAATGATCACAGGGACAAACCTTAATTTATTCCCTAAAACAAGTATTAGAAAGCTTCAGTAAATTTCCACAATTAAAAAAGGGGTCGGAGGTTGCTATAATGGTTAAGTTGTTTACCTTACAGACAGAAGGTACAGAGCTTGATTCTCACATGAAGTAATTAGCTAAACTTACAATAGCTCACAAGGGCAGTTAACCTAGTACTAGTCTATAAACCTACAAACTATTTAGGCTTTATTGAAAAAGCTGACCCAGAATGTGCCACAACTTTCTGTGAGAGAAAGGTGAGTTTGCTTTTGCTTTCTTGTATTTTGTATTACTTTATTGCCTTCTTCTATTTTGTGTTCATAGTTTCATAGGTAAGTACTAGGCTATCTGCCCAAGGGCATTTATAGGCCTAGCCAGAATGTGTTGGCTTTCACCACCCCCTTAGATTAGTTTCCTGTGCCTCTGTCCAGCAGAGTCATCAGTTCCCTGCGCCACTGTCCAGCAGAGCCATTAGTTCCCTGCGCCACTGTCCAGCAGAGCCAGTGCAGTGATCCACAGGGTACATTTTCTGTTTCCCATCCACCCGTCAAGGTTTTTCTTGAAGAGTGTTAGTGAGGGGCTCTGCCTGATGTATACTGGAATCCTGTTCCAAAGCATGGGCAGTCTCTGGGATAAGAATCTATCCCTCCAGCATGTCCTATTTATCGTTGTGGTGAGGTTTATATCTCTAGAGCATGTGGCTCTCTGGGATTTGTTTTTTTTTAGGTGGAGCATATCCATCAATTCTGGGATTGACATGGTCTTGTATGTCAGGCAGAGATCACCTCTGAGTAAGCGGTATGCAACTGAGTACAGTTGGAGTTTCTTGAGTCGGGCTGCATAGGGCATCTGTTTGAGGCCAGTAATCCTCTTGGTGAGGTACTTTTGTGGCCTTTCCAGCTGTTGCAGGTGTCTTGTAAGGTACATCCCAAATGGGGCGTTGTATTCTATGATGGGTCTAATGAGTGATGAGTAGAGAGGCACAATAACCTCTTTTGTTCTAGATGCAAACCCTTTTGTGATTAAGTGGGCCACATAGAAGGATTTTCTAACCACCTTGGCAATATGATTATCAAAGGAGAGATTACTATCTACTTGGGTCCCCAGATCCCTTATTACATTTTCTGTATTTAGGGGACTACACACATTCTGCTTTTAATTTCATATTTAAACTAGGAAAGAGACCACAGCTGTGTCTCTTGTGAGTCACACAGATTATTTGTTTTCCTACCTTTCCACCCTGTCACCGTCGTGTTTTTAAACTCAACTGTCTTTCTAGTTGCCTTCACCTTATGTTAATTTGATCACATATCTTCTTCCTTCTGTCCTTTCATTGGCTGTTGTGAGTAAGCACAAAATTATAATTTTGTGAAATCACTCCCCCTTCAACTATTTAAATGTATTGGCCATCCATTCAACCGGAATACAAAGTGCCCACCCCCTTCCAATCTATCTTGCTATTTTAAAATCAGCGTCTCTCCACTTAAATACCTAAAGCTTAGTTACCCCCTATTTCATATCTAACTGCTTAGTGAACACTGCAGCCCTAAGAATAATAACCGATTTTTCATGTTACCTTTAAAATCTGCAACATCTATTTCAAGACCACCAATTATTGCAGAGCCCATATTCTGCATCTCAGTAGTCATCTTGGGATTAGAGCTGCTGTTTTGCTCTTGGTGAAAGGAGGAGTATGGGGGCACTATTTCCTGGAGACTTCTGATCACCAAAAAGCCTAATAACTGCTTCACAGGTTCCAGCTTGGAATCTGTGCTTATATGTTGATCCAGGTGAGAGAAGAAGCAGAGTGCATTGATTCCTGACTGTTTCTGTTTGGGCAGTGAGTGTCTGCAATTGACATTCCAGATTGCACGGGTTGCTGTTCAAGGCATCTACTAGAAAAAGGTTACAGCAAGCCTACAGACCCATACATCATCTGGAACAAGACTGTGAATCACCAAACAGGCTGTGGCCTGCTTCTCATCTTGGGATTTGTGCTAATGTTTTGCTTCTGTTGAGAGAAAAAGCTAAGGGGCATTGTATCCCAGCAGAGTGAAGCTGTGGTGAGACCAGCACTAGTAGTAGCCAGGCAGCAATCATTTACGCAACTCATCTCTTTTCATCATTCTTGACCAGCTAATTCTTTATTTTTAGTAAGTACTGCTTGATTTGTTTCTAACTTCAGAATATCTGCCTAAGTACTTCATCCATAAATCATCAGGGTGTACTTATTAGTTTCTCCAAGTGTTTGTAAGTGCCCTGTATAGACAACATACATGCTGAGTGACATTTTACCTGTAAAAGCATAACTGAAATTTCACCTATACCTAGTTTTTTTTTTTTTTTTTTTTTTTTTTTTTTTATCATTTGTTGACCGGGAAAGTCCGACTAGGTTCCACAGAGCCTGTTTTCAGCGGAGGCCCGGGGAGAAATGCTCCAGATGCATGTCTTTGGTACACAGAACAACTACTTTGCAGTGACAAGCACTGTCCCCAGAGATTTTATTTATTTATTTTATTTATTTTACGTTTGTTGACTGGGAGTAGGCTGACTGAGCTGCAATTAGCCCTTTTTCAGAGGAGCCCTGGCGAGAAAAGCTCCAGAAAACCATTATAAATCTACAGTAATACATTCAATAGACAGTACAGTAAACAGGTACAGAGGCAAAAATCAATAAAAGTATGATAGAGATGTTTTAGCAGATATTTACAGCATTTGTACAATTTTCAAATATTTACAAGTCAATGAGTAATGCAGTCAATGAGGGAAAAAAAGACACACACACACACACACACACATATATATATATATATATATATATATATGGGTCTAGGACACATGCTCGACTAGCATATGTCCGAATCACAAAACATTGAACACACATACACGAAAGCGCTTAACATCGAAAAGCGCTTCCGTGCATGTGAAGTTAAAAAAAAAAACTATGTTTCTGCAGGGGGCTTCACCCCCCCCTGCACCTCCCACACACCCCCACTTTATTATTCGCACTCTGAGATCGCACTACAGTGGGGAAAAGGGAATTTTCCCTTATCCGCACTGTAGTCCGATCTACGAAACAGGCACACCTACACGGAAGCACTTGTCGATGTTAAGCTCTTTCGTGTATGTGTGTTCGATGTTTTGTGATTCGGACATATGCTAGTCGAGCATATATATATATATATATATATATATATATATATCTATATAAGGAAGAGAGATTATGCTGAAGTATGTAGTAGTCAGGTTTTAAAAAAAAAAGTACAGGTAAGCGGTCCAGGAGGAATAGCAGTGTTGAGACAGTAAGAGAGCAATAGTCGAAAGTTAGGAGATGTAAACAGAATACTCCTGACATTGCTTTATATTCTCACTCCAACTGTCTAATCAATAAAAGAGGCTCTGTTGCCATGGATATGAACTTTCCCACTAACTCCGTTACCAGCTTGGTGGATATGGGCATCTTGAGGCAATGTAGAAATTGCCTCATGTTTACTGATAACCGGTTAATTCTCAAACAAACCGATATGATATGTGAGGGATGTATTTACACAATGTTACTGGAGGCAAAGCTCTCACATAAAAGTACTCCTAATGTCAATAATGTTGTCAGTAGTACACATGCTGCGCCCATCACACACAGTTCAAAGTAGGCATATTGATGCACATATGCTGAGGCACTTAAATGTAACCTTCCTAAACCTCAGATACCTCCTAGATGAAGTGCACATAACAAATACCCTTAGCAGCCCCAAATGCGCTCTTTCAAAACAACACCCACATCAACACATACAGCCACATCTTGTGGAGTCTGTGCTTTTAAGCCCATAAGGCAACCCACCATGTAATCCAACATTCTGGACATTAGAGACTCCATTGTGTGACACACTGATGTCCATCTCACCAGGCTGAGTAAGGAGAAAGTCACGGTCAGCTGCTTATCAGGGGCTAGGATCCACCACATTAAGCACACACTCAGTCATTGGACCACAATTACCAGTATGACTCAGTCATAGTACACGTGTGTGTAAATACCCTGAGACATACCTCCCTAGACTATATGAAGAAAAACATCATGGAGCTCTCATAATATGTGTCCCAGTCTGTTATGAGCCTAGCGTTGCACAGTATTTTCCCTTTCCAAGGAAGATGCCGTAATACGAACAAAAGATGATTGACTTTAATAATTGGCTTAGTTTCTGGTATCATTCTAAGGTGGTGAAATATTTGCCAGCATGGAAAGAGATGGTTGACGGACCATGCTGCTTTACGAGGGATGGTTTGCACCTCTCCCCTCCTGGCTTTTGAATATTAGCTAAAAATATTGTCTTCCCCCATAGTGCCTTTTTTAGGCAATTCCAAACTGAAAGTACTTCTGACATAGCAAATCAAAACCAAGAAAATCTAAAGGTATTACTGCTCAGTGCTAGGCGTCTAAACAAAAAAAACTTCACTGACTAGAAGCTCTGTTCACCCTAGAGAATGCTGACGTTTGTGCAGCCACTAAGACATGGTTTAAAGCTGCAGAGAGCACACCGACAGTGCAAGGTTATAATGCCTTCCATGCATTTAGACCAGCTACTACACAGACAGGATCTAAAGGTGAAGGTGTCTCGATTTACATCACAAATAAATATAACTTAAGGCTAATCAAACCGGACAATGCACTTGAGGTTCTTCATGTTCAGATCACCATAGGCAAAATCCAGTACCACTTTCTTGCAAGCTATAAGCTCCCTCTGTGACCCAGTAAACCCACACCATGTATTTCAACTTATTGGAAACACTCACCATCCAACCCAGTACTCTATTCATGGGCGACTTTAACTACCCCACTATTGACTGGGAATCGTATATGGCACCAAATGTACAGGTGCAGAGATTCCTGGAATTTGTAAATGCAAACTGCTTGGACCAAATTGTCAAAACACCAACCAGGGGTGCAACCATACTGGTCCTTACCAATATGGAAGAGTGCTGCACACCCGCTAGTGTAATGTCTTGCATGGTAAGGTCAGACTACAAAATGGTCTTCTTTGAAGTAAAAATAAAACATGGAGCCCAGGCTAACCGTGGAATAGTTAGAAACTACTCTAAGGCTAACTTCCTGCTATTAAGTGATAACTTGGCAAAATTTCAAGCCTCCATAAACCCTGAGAACACTGCTGCTTATGCAGAACAGTTTACAGAAACCCTATACAAGCATGTTAATAGCTGCGTAGAGGCAGCTGTACCCACCAGAAAGATGTACAGAATTAACTAAAAAAACAAGCCACCCTGGTGGAATCACAAAATTAATATGCTATATAGCTGAAGAAAGACAATCATGACAAAGTTAGAAGTTGCAGCACCCAAAAAGATAAAAGCACTCTCTTCAAACTTAACAAACAACTCAGAGGTCAAATAATGTCTATCAAAGCCACTTTTAAGGTAATTTTGACCTCCCTGGCCAAGGACACCCACAAGGCATTCTTTAATTATGTCCACAACCTCAAAGGCAATGCACAATTGTGCGCAGAGCTCATTGTAAATGGAGCCACCTATACTGCCAGAAGATATAGCAAACCTACTGGCCAACAAATTCAGCTCCAGCTTTACAACTCTCTCCCCCTAAACCTTCCCTCAGGAAATACCATCAAATATAACTCCCCCTGCTATCTCTAGGGAACAGATCCTTAATGCTCTGTCTAAGCCCCAGAACATTGCAACAATGGGCCCAGACTGTATCCCAGGATATCTTCTAAATAGCATGAAACATGACCTATCAGGCCCTCAGGAATTGCTATTTAACTGTAGCCTCCAAACAGGCTTCATGCCTCATGAGTGGAGAACAGCAACAATCATACCTCTGCACAAAGGTAGGCCATCTACAGACCCTGGAAACTACAGACCCATAAGTCTCACTAGTCTCATATGCAAAGTCATGGAAGAATTATCATGGAAGTCAGCAGTAATGATATAGTAAACCTCTAGACACTGGGCCCAACCCAATTTGGTTTCGCTAAGGGCAGTTCATGCCTAATCAGCCAGGTGGACTTCTTTGAGAAGATCACCATAGCAATGGATGAGGGCAAAATGGTTCACACTGCCTACCTTGACCTGATCAAGGCACTTGATATAATGCCCCACTCGGGCATTGTTGCCAAACTCATGAGTTTAGGTACAAACCCTTAAGTCACCTGGTGGATAGCCAACTGGCTTACAGACAAGACCCAGGAAGTTAGAATTAGGGAGCCCACTTCTACTAAGAGGCCAGTCACAAGTGGAGTCCCACAGGGATCAGTCCTGGTATCGCTCCTTTTTGGCATTTACTTCTCTGAAGTCAAGGCCAATGTCAGTAGCCTCTGGCTAATTAAATTTGCAGATGATTGCAAATTAGGAGCTGTCATTGAATCCCACACTTACACAAATGTTCTCCAGGAAGGGCTGACATAGAAAAACAGCTGGTGTCAGAGCCAAGGACTAAAAACTAAATGCCAAAAAATGTATAATAGTATAATTTGGGATGTCATTCACCCCTGGTAACTATCATATTGACAACACACCCTTTAGAGTTGTACCAGTAGTCAGAGACTTAGGGACACACACAGACAGTAATCTAGCCTTTGACCATCACTTGCCTACAATAGTGAGGAAATCATTCTGTGTTGTGCAACTTATAAACAATGGTATGAGATCTAGCATATAGAAAGGAACAATGTACTTGTTGTTTCAGTAGTCATCTGGATAGTATGTGGGGTCAGATTGTGAGCCAAGTGGTGATTTTGATAGATGCATGATGCATGAGGATGTTAGACAATAAGGGAACTGTCAGGTGTTGTATTCATATGGACAAACAGTTGGGCTGAATAGAGTTTAGTGAAATGTTCTGTGAAGGAGTTTTTGGAGTTGAAATATGGTCTTGATAGAGCATCCATAATTTAGGCCCAGTCTGTTATATTCATATAGCCTTTCCTGCCATTCCAGTTCTTTCTTTTCCAGAAGGGCACCTTTGTTGCCATTTAGGGTTTTTTCTTAAAATTCTGTCTAAGATGTGGAATCTGTATTTGGACTGATTAGCCGGCTCCATGTTATGGTTAGCTAAAGTAGTTCTGCTGACTTTGTCTAATGTCTGAAAAGTGCAACAAATTTCCTATTTTCTATTTGTTTACAGTCTTGTCCATGTAGAATGCATTGCATTTCAAGCAATGTGCCCTATACACTACCATATTTGTGTTACAATCAGCTTTAAATTTGATGTAGTATATTTTCTTCTTCCTAGAACATGTGAAATGATCCACATTACACATATGTCCACAGAATGAGCACGTATGGCTTCCACATCTGAAGGTCCTAAATTCAGATGAGTTGTTACAGTCTTTGCTGGATTCTAAAAAGTCCATCACACGTCTGTTCTTTTTGAAAATTAAAATTGATGCTAGTTTTAGGATTTTGGCAATCTGTATGTTACTGTTGATGATAACCCAGTTTTCTTTCAGGTTGTTGCTGATGGTTATGTGGTCTAAGTTGAAAGTGATGGCCATTCTGCATTTCCTTTTCTCACCTTTGAGGTCTTGGTATAAGTTTCAGTAGCACAGATCTAATACTGGTAACAATTTCAAATGCTGAAGGATTTCTCTGAATTTTCTTTTCATTGATAGGGTCTAGTATCAAATGTAGTAATCTTCCTTCATACAGTCAAGCTAAATATTCTCTTTTCAGGTTGCTGAAGTTAATTCAGCTGTTTGGAAACCCTTGCCATGCGCATTCCCTGGAATTTAATTACATTTCATATGGAAATCTGAAGATGCATGCCAATTGCATGAAGAATCATATTGACTCTTGTTGGCTTCCTATAAAGGTTATTGGTGAGCGGCCCATTCTGTTCCCTTTTTCTGATGGTCATGTCCAGGAAATTCACTTTATCCTTGCTGTGGTTTGTGATGAATTTAAGGAAATCCTTGGATTTGTTGATGTATTAATAAAATTCACAAACCTTGTAAGTAAAGCATAGGTAACATAAAATGTTCTATTCAAATTTGGAGTTGTAAACTTTGTCTGTTTCCCATTTATCAAGTGTTATGTTGGCCAGGCTGGGGACCATGGCTGCCCTCATTGCAAATCCTTGTCTGTCTGTAGTATTTGTTGTCAAAAATGAAAACATTGTTGCCAAGAAGAGTCTGTAGAAGATTTGTGCTGTTTTTTTTTTTTTTTGTTAATTTCTCCTGGCAGAGGTCCCGTATTTCTCAGGAATGATTCCTCTACTGCTTTGATGCAATTGTGGCAGGGTAAAACGGGTCTATATTACAGAATCGAACAGGCTGGTAACTGAATGCCCTTTTAGCAACACTTATTAAGAGAAATACAAAAACCTCGAATGGCCACAAAAGTGAATTCTTTCCCAGGGGAAAAAAAATCGCTTGGCCATCATCGGAGATTTGCCCTTTCCTCCAATGTAGTGCGGTCTTGGAGTTGGTATATTTAGTTAGGGGGGTTGTGGGGGGAACAGCCTCTACTTCGTATGGTTTGAATTTTTTTTTTTGTATTGGCTTAGCGATTTTTTTCCCCTGAGAAAGAATTTGCTTTTGTGGCCGTTCGGGGTTTTTGTATTTTGCTTAATATGTGTCGATAAAAAGGCGTTTGGTTACCAGTCCGTTCAATGCCATACTATAGACGCGGGTAAAATTATATATAGTGCTTCCATATCAATCATAGCTAGAAGAGTTTCTTGTTGAACATTGATATTGTTAATTTTTTCCAAGAAGTCAAAGGTGTCCAGTATAAATGATATATTTACTGACATGGTTTGATTATGACTTCTACATAAATGTCCTTGTGCTGGGTGGTGGCTTCACTATTTGCAATGACTGGTTTATGGGGGGATCATTAATGCTATTGCATGGCTGAGGAATACCAAAGAATGTTAGTATCCTGGGATGTGGAACCATTAAGAACTCATGAAACTTTTTGTCTTTTAGTTCCACATCATGCAACATTTCTAGCAATCCTAATATGGCATCATAAGCTGTTTGAATTGTGCAGAGGTCGACATTACTGTACTAGTGCGGGATGTTCGATGTGCATTCTAGCTTCTTATTATATGTTGTGGTGTCAGTCATTAGAAAACCCCACTCCCTTATTAGCTTTCGTCCTCCTCCTGGACCTGTCCTTGTTAAATTCCGTACGAGCTAGGAATTCATCTTTAGAAACATAGCATTTTTTTTTTTTTTTTTTTTTTCCAGTAAGTTCCGCAAATCTGTTTTGGATTTAGCTTCATAAGGTCCTAGGGTGGATTCATAGGTGTGGAAATATCACTAGGCTTTTCCTACTTATGGATTTTAATTTGATTAATTTTGATGTTGTCATCATGTATTTTTTTTTTTTCTATTTTTCATGGAAGAAGCCTTTCAGGTTTAATTTTCTTACAAAAAATTTCAAGTGTAATATGCTGCTGACTGTATCATTCCTGCAATGATGGTTTGGAGAATGTAAAAAGAACACCACTCCACTGCAGGTGACCTATTTGCATTTTTTGTTCATCTTTCATGATGATAGGATAAGAAGGGCTTAGCCTGGAAGTCTACTTCCTGGAGGTCCAGTTTGTGTAGCTTTGTTTTCAATGTAATCTAATTTAATTTCAGTATCTGAAGTTACCTGGTTATTACTAAGATGATTTAGCACCCACTTTGAGGAGCCAAACTGTTTTGCATAAGAGTTTGCAAATGTATCTATAATCTGTTATATATCAGAATAAGTTTTAGAATCTACTCAGTTTATTAATTTGAATATCTTTACTCCAAACACATGTGTACCTGTAAAATGTTTTCCTATTATGCTCAATAGCTTTATAGAAATTTTCATTTTTTTCTTGATCTTATCTCATGCTATGTTTAATTAGTCTGTCCAGTGTCTCTCACCTTAATCATGTATCTTGTTCTTATGGAAATATATCATACTGATGTTATGTGCCAGAATCCTGTTGTTAAACTGTTTTTATTTATTTATTTTTTTGCATTCTAACAGTTTTTCTTTCAAAACTTGATCAGTCCTCCTGCATTTTTTCCACTGAACACATTACTTCAGTTAGTTGTGCATAGTGGCTATTTATTTATTGGCATTTGTTTACAGGGAAAGTCCACTGGGCTCGGAATCCCATTTTCGGTGGAGGCCTGGAGAGAAAAGTGCCATTACAATTAGTAAGTTGCATTTCCAGACAAGAAGTTATATAATATTTGAAGAAATGACAAGAAGTTGTATAATATTTGAAGAAATAACAAGAGAATGTTACAGAGCAGATTCACAAAACAGTAAGTTTCATGGTTATTACAAATGTAGGAAGTTAAAATAGTAGTTTTTTTCATTTGTTTTTTTAGTGGGAAATAGAAGCACAGCATGAAGAGTAAAAAATGATGGAGAGAAGAAAAAGGAGAGAGAGAGTGAGGGAAGGGGGATGGATGGAACAGTGGAGATGCTTAAGCAGAAAGGAAAGAGTGAGTGAAGATAGAAATTTCTGGAGATTAAGGGCAAGTAGTATGGTGGCAAAGTTAGAGTAGGCTAGAGTCTGTGGTTGAGTATAAGTATTGCAATGCTAGAATAAGCTAGAGTCAGTGGTTGAGTATAAGTAGGTGGATTAAGTGATGGCAGAGTGAGTAGCAGAACAGTTGCATGTCCATTTGGATAGAAAATGAAGTTATAATTCCCTTTTAAATGTAGAAGGACATTGCTGTGGGCAGATAGAAGGAGGAAGGCTATTCCAAACTTTGGCAATTTTTCATGAGTACAATAACTGTCTTACAGGTAGCTTGGGCTTATAGACTTGCTGGGTATTGGTGTTCAGATCATAAGGACCTGGTAGGGTTATAGAGGCTAACTAAGGAGCTGAGAGCGGGGCAGTCTTGAGGCCTGTATATTAGTTTGTGTACCTATGAGCTGTAGGAGAAGCAGGTAGTGGGGGGAGTTCCAGCCATTGCAGCTGTTTGAGGGCTAGATAGTGGTGTGTAGACTGGTGATTATTGGTGGCAAATCTTGCAATCTTGTAACAAGATTCTAGTTTTGTTAGTAAAGATGACTGTAGATTTAATAGTAAATGGGTGCAGTAGGTTAGTGAGGGTAGTAGATAAGAGGCTAAAGTTTGTTTGGTTGGGAGGGAGAGGAATTTATTATGCTGGTAGAGTAACCCAAGTTTTGTGGGTTTTACTTATACAGCTCTGAATGTGAAGATAAAATTTGAGGTTTTCGTCGATTATTACCCCCAGCAATTTGGTATGGGTGACTACCTTGATTTTAGTGGAGTCGAGTGAGAAGATTTCAAAGTTGTCTATATTAGTAGGGGTATTTTTCTTAGGAGAGAATATCATAAGTTTGGATTTTTTTGGATTTAAGGAGAGATGGTTTTTGTGAAGCCATTTTTCAGGTGTTAAAATGCTGCTTGTGTGGATTTCTGTAAGGTGTTAGAGCTCTGAGCAGAACAGACTATGGTAGAGTTATCTGAGTACTGGATTAGGGAGCCATGTTGGATGGTTTGGTTTAGGTTGTTAATGAAAATATTAAACAGAAAAGGGCCTAGGACAGAGCCTTGCGGTGCTCCTGTTGAATTATGCAGATATGATGATGGAGTTATGCCATTTGACAGCATGCTCTCTGTTTGAGAGGTAGCTTTTGAATTAGTTAATGGATTGAGGTGATAGACATATAGCAGATAGCTGGGTGAGGAGGATAGGGTGGAAGATGGTATCAAATGCTTTTGATAAGTCCAAAAAAAATGGTTGACACTATATTACCTGAATCATGGGCCTTGTTGATTATGTCAAGGAAGGAGATAAGTGCTTTGGGTATACTGTGTCCTGTGCGTAACCTGTGTTGTGTAGCGGAGAGGATATTGTTTCACAGTAGGTAGGCTAATAGTTCTTTGTCTACACATTTTTCAAGAATTTTGGAGATAGGGGAAAGAATAGCAATGGGACGAAAATATCAGGGGAATGGGGCCCCTTTGTGGAGTGGTAAAGTGATGGCTTTTTCCATAAACTATCGACATAAGATTCCTGGAGAGATCTTTTTATCAGGATGCTGATAGTGTATGCCACTGAACTGGCAGCAAGTTTTAGAAATTTAGCAGGAATTTTATCTGTAGAGTTTGAGCATGGTTTTAGCTTTAGCAATATTTTTTTTTTGATAAATGAGGTGGAGATGGGTGAGACATTAAATTGAGGATGAGAGATTTGTTGTGTGTAATTGAGTTGAGGGGTTCAGGTGATAGGAGTGTTAGGGCAGGGTTGAAGAGTACTTTGTTGGGGTGAAGGGGTGATGTGGCATAGGATTGTTTGTGAGAGGAAGGGAAAAAGTTTCAGTAATTTTAGTTAGTTTCTATAAAATAAGAATTGGAGACAAACTATTTGTTCTGGCTGCATTGTCAGGATGAGGGCAGGGGTTGGGCTTAGTGTCAGGTGTCAAGAGGTTGTTGATAGAGGACCAGAAGAGTTTGGGGTTCTTTGTCTAATTTGATTGTATGGTCCTGACATTTGAATGTTTGTTTTTGTCCACAAGTTTAACTTGATTGTGGAGCTACTTGTAATGAGTTAGGTTGGAAGTGTTGCTAGATTTCTGCCAGAGTTTCCGTGCTCTTTCCCTAGCATGCATGATTTCTTTGGTGTTTATTTGATAACCAGGGGGTGTTGTTAGATGTGATCCTTTTAGTTTATGTAGGGGCTACTTTGTTTAGAATTTATAGGATAGTGTTGTTAATGTATTGGAGAGCATTATCTATGGGGAGAGATTTAAGGGAATTCCAGTTGATATTTTTCAGGATGCTATTAAAGGTGTTGTGGTTAAATTTTGAGAGGTTTTGGACTAGTTTAATATTGTGGGTTTGTGAAATATAAGTACTGGTGTGGATGGTATAGGCTGGGAGATGATCACTAAAGGAACTGGGCATAGTGCCTGAGGATATGTACTTGGAGGGATCGGAGACTAAAATCCAGTCTAAGATGGTTCCTCCATTGCTTTTATTATATCTAGTGGTAGTAGTAATAAGTTGTGTGAAATTAAACAAGTTAATGCTAGAGCTTGAATGTTTAGAGGTGATAGAAGCCCAATCAATGTTCATGTCTCCAAGGATTATTGTTTTGTTTTTTATGGTATTAGATATCCAAGAAAATTCTTCTAGAATAGGCATGTCATTTCTGGGTGGGATGTAAATGACGGTTATAGAGTTATTTTGAATGGTTGATAAGAAAGAAGATTACGACTTCAGGCATTTTGGAATTTGGGAATGTGGCCTTTAAATAGGGATAAGCTGAAGGTGTTAGGGTAGATGATAGCTACACCCCACCTTTTTTATAGTCTGTCTGACCTAATTGTGTTGTAATTAGGGGGAAGAATCTCAGAGTCTCGGAGAGATGGTTTAAGCCAAGTTTTTGTGGTTGCAAGGATGTTAGTATTATTCTGAGACAGCCAGGCATGTAATTCAGTAGTTTTATTACAGATACATTGGAAATTCACATTAGTTAGGTGGAGGGTTTTAGTATAGCTGGGGATATTAGGGTTTGTAGGAAAGTAGGAGGAAGTTGGGCCGGGGTTGGGATGGATGCCGTTGGAATGTGAGAGTAGAGAGAGGGCATAGGAGAGATGTTGTATAAATAACATATTTTAGTGCTGACATAGTGCATGATGTAGTTTGGAGGGGGTGGAAGATATGGCTTATCAATGGTATGGAGAATATGTAATTTGGTATAGAGAATTGGGTTAATGTGGTATAGACTAGGGCCTTTATCAGAATATGTGTCGAGAGGGGGGAAATTGGGGCATGTTAAAGAGTTTGTAGTGAGATGACATTCTGACATGTCAGTGGTATGTATAAGAGTTAGGAGAAAGGCGATTGAGAATAGGAGTAATGTGTGATGTAATATAAGGGGCATAGTGGGTGATGGAAGGAGGAGATGTTAGAACGGAAGTGATGTAAAGGAAATGAGGGAGGGGGTGGGAGATGGGAAGGGGAGTGGCTAGTTAAGTATAAATGTAATAAAAGGGGGTGGGTGGGAACGGGGTTAGGGTAGAGGAGTGGAGTTACCCCAAGTGAAGCGAGGGCGAACGGAGTGGGTTGAGCCTGAGTAGGAAACAGCAGTTAGGAAGACTACGGAAGCAATTTAACACACACCCACTAGCAGAAGGTAATTGACAAAAGGGCCAGATGCTGTTCCTTTAATGTTTCAAGCAGAAGAGTTTACATGACCCTTAGCTGCGCAAGGGATAAAATCTGTAAATGTAGAGCTAATATGAGTGAGGGGTGACAAAAAGGTTACTAATGGGAGGAGGATTGCGAGCCTAAGCGCATTGGGGCCCTGCTGTATGCTTGCCGAGGTATGGCTTAATTATAACCAGTTATTAACACGGCCTTGCTTTTTGTGGTATATATCAGCAGTTAGAAACAAAAATGCAGCAATCAGCCATTATTAATAGAAAGCTATGGACTTAAATTGGCTCTGCAAGTAGAGTTTTGGAGTAAAGTCCAGGTCTATTCAACTGGGAGGTCTTGATAAGTCTATCCTTCCTGAAATGGTGGGCCGCATAGCTGGAAATGCACAGCAAAGTGGTTGGGGGCTACAAAAGATAAAAGCAACAGTAACTAGCAGTTCAGGATCAGATAAGAGCTAGCATCTACAGACAAACCAAAATCAAAGGAACATAACATAAAGAAATAACAGAAGTTAATTAGTGAGGGTTGGATAAAGGGGCTAGGGGATGAGGTAGTCAGCTTTCATAAAGTCGGTTACTAATCTTCAATGCATCTGTTTAGATTTCAGTTTGGCAGAATTATCTAATAGTAATTTAACCTTTATAACCCTGTGATCATTGCACATCAACACTAGTAAAACTTAACAAAAACTAACAGTTGTTTCATTAGGAACACAAACAATGTCTAATACTTTATTTTCCCTGGTAGGCTTTTTAACAATCTGAAGCAACTGTTGTTCCTGACAAAATTCCTTATTAATGTTGTTGAATCAATATTATTCCAGTCTGTCTTTGGTAAATTTTAAGTCCCCAGCCACTAATATTTTTTGCCTCCTGTTTCATGCAAGGAACAAATTAATTTCTTTTTGTCATCAGCACTTGACTTTTGTGGTCTATACACTCTTAACAATTGTTATATATTTCGAGGTTGTCTTTATTGTCACAATTATACAAACTATTGTTTTGGTGTTATCAATGAAAATGTAATAGTCACAGGTCTCATAATCTTTAATCCTTGGCATAGCACTTCACTTGATTTTTAGTTAGAATGTTTATTACAGTAAAAACATATATACCCTGACATAATTGGTTTCTACTCATTGTTCTCTGACCATGTTTGGATTTAAAATGTTTACCTTGGAGGAAATGAAAAGTCAAGGTATCTTTATCTAATACAGAAAGGGGGAATTTTTCTAAAATGATAGTGATAACTATATAGTTCATAGTACAAAACTATTCCAGGACACTTCTTGGAGTTTCTACAGGTAAAATTACTCTTTTTATTTGAAAATTAGCTCCATAGATGATCCACTGAGAGCATGGTTTCCATTTTGGAGCATTTTGTGGACCTTGAACTGTATCCTGGGTAAGCTGATGTCTACAAAATGCTGACTGAGTTTTCTGCAACTCCTAAATGGTCATAATAGTTAGAGGTAGATTATAGTTGTCTCTGGATAATTATAGTAGTAAAACCAGCTAAATGTTCGTGCTTTGCTTATATTATCTGTTTATTCAAAACTGTTTATTTTAAATGTTACTGTGTCAAATTATACTTGTATATTTAATTTTCAGACTGGATTGCTCAATTTTTTAAATAAAGAATTTCACTATTCTGATTTAAAAGCTTGTGGCTGGCATTATATTTATATGTATAAGTGATAATTATAAATCTGTGGATAACTTTTGGCATCTGCCTTTAAAGAGACAAGCTTCTTAGCTGTTGCTATCATAAGTTAATAGTATGTTTGGCTCATTTTAAGAGTACACAGTAATTGCAACCTCGGTGGGTTAAACTGGTTGGGGTAATGGCATAATGTTAGCATAGAAAACAAGAAGTGGTAGCAGCAGTAAAACTGGAATTATTAGCTTCTTTACAAAGCAGTGTGTGTGTGTGTGTGTGTGTGTGTGTGTGTAAGTAGCAAAAGTAGTTGTGACAAAAAAATAAATGAAGTTGGAATAATCTAAACAGATATGTCTGCTTAGACTCGGAACATATAATCTCAATGAAATGTATATAGAAGAAAGAGATCATTGCAAGGCTAGATCCCAGACAGCATATACTGACAAAGACAAAAATGGAAAAGAGACTGTGATGATCATTGCAGCTGACCTAACAATAAACATGTCACATGTAAAATCTAAAAAGAAGTTACAAAGATGGATGACAAGTACAATACTGAGCAAAGTACATGAATAGCAAAGTAAGAAAGTTATGTTTTTTATTGAGTTACATTGGATTGGAAATAACTGTGTGATGGTAATTTAATTTTGTCGATTGTATTATTTTGAATTTACCTTGATAAAACCCCTGCCCTTCTCAGTAAGTGCTTGGGATCTATATCCATTTGAGCTACCACCATCTAAGGCATATGGCAGCTCAGTCTGACATTTCACCCAAAGGATAGGACAGAATAAATGCAGCCCCCCCAATGCTGTACTACTGTGTCAATCATAGAAAATGCATTTAGGCACCTGATATGGGAGCTGAGCCTACAGACTCCTGATTTTCAGGCATCAGAATTGATTGTGTTACCTGTTAAGCCCTTACATTGACAAATGTTGCCACGGGACACATGAAAGAGGCAGATGAAAGCCATCAATCAGTGAAAAGTCTTCATAAGAGGGTTTTCTGGGGTCCATTATGGTCCATAGGAGGCACCCAGCAAACGTGGTGACTGTACAACTCTTTGCCTTGATTTGCTTATGTGTTTTGACCCTAACTCTGCTGCTAACCCTAACCTCAGCCCCACACATTGCCTTACCAACAACCTTTTACCTAACAGTACTACTGCATTAGACATGTAAACACACACACACACATACACACACCACCACCACATATACACAGTACTAAAATTATCACCTAAGCTAACCTAACCCTTACTCTAGCTGTAACCCAAAAGCACTTGCAGCGACACTCAAAAAGATTCACACACCACACACACACACACACACACACACACACACACACACACACACGTGCACGTAAACCAATTAATCACCTAACCTAACCCTTATTTTAACCCTAATATATAAAACCCCACTTATCTGCATGCAAATAAATTTCATACAACACAAAACAGTTCAAAAGTCGACATTCAATGTCTTCTAACATCAGCAAATGGAATATTCAATTTACAGTGCCAGCAGTTTAGTTTGCTGATGACATGAGTGCTCAACAACATATGTAGACCTTCACCCATATGTGTATAGCTATCTCTCTATATGAATATAAATATAAACATAGATAGCAATATAGATATAGCTATATAGATAGCGATCTATAGATAGATACAGACATACATATATACAAAAACAAAACCACATTTCAAAAGATGCCCTGTTGACTGCAGATACTTCAGTATAAAATAACCAAACAGGCCACTCCAGTAGATGTAATTCCAAAAAGATGGTATATTAGTTAGGGTGTTCATGCTTTCAGTCACAATGAACTTTATCAGACTAATAAACCTTTAAAACACCTGAAAAGTTAAATAAAGTTTGTTGCAAATCACATTTTCAGTTTATATCCATCAACACATATTCTATCTCACAAGCACCCCACTTCCTATAGCTTAATACATTCAAAATATATTTGTGAAAAATGCACATAAAGTAAAATAGCAGTAAAGTTCAAACCCCAGAATCAATAAACTCCGTGTCAGAATAGTGGAATTCCTACACGGAGTGAATGGTGTTCCCGTCCGCATCCCCCTCTCAGTACGCGCCTTTCATATTAATGAAGGAGCACTACTGAGATGGATCTGCGGACACGAACACTGAATGAGTGCAGGGGGTGTGTTAAAGTAGTGCTCACAGATCCATAACACCCTCCCTGCACTGTCAAAGTGCCGTACGGCACTTTTTAAATGCTTTCAGTGTCCACAGACACTGAAAGCAAATGAATACAATGTCGTGCAATGCAGGGTGTGTGTGACAGGAACTGTAACACACCCCCTGCATTGTCAAAGTGCCGTACGGCACTTTACAATGCTTTCAGTGTCCGTGGACACTGAAAGCAGGATCTTTGAATGGAATGCAATGCAGGGGGTGTGTGACAGGAACTGTAACACACCCCCTGCATTTCAAAGTGCCGTACGGCACTTTACAGTAAAATTGTGTCCTCGGACACACACCTCAACCTCTGCCAGCAAGAAATCTGTATAAAGCCATGAAATAAAAGTGGGACAAAGGTCCCAAACTAGGGGAAATTACTAAAATATTGCACAGACATGCTTAGAAAGTTGATAGAATGACAGGTTGTGCATTACCAAATATTAATTATGATTAGTAGTAGTATATCTAATTAAAGTGGTTGTTTTAAAAATATTTTTTTCATAAGTGAAGTTTAAGCGTAGCTGAGCAGGTTTGTGCATAGCGGCGCTTTGCTCAGCATTGCTTAAACATCTTATAGGAGCTAAATACACATGTATAACTGAAATATTCAATGCAGAGTTAGCAGTAGTTCATGGTTCAAGTATCAAGACAGGCCATTAATTTTTACATGGGAAAGCCTCGTTAAAATTATTTTTTTTAAATGATGTAGCAAGTGATATTTGTTAACCAGGGTAGTGTAGCTGGTCCAAGATTGCAGTCTTAGTGAATATATGATGTAGGGGTGGCCACGGTTGAGCAGCGGTTAGCGTTGCCACCTCACAGCAAGAGGTTCTCCAGTTCGATCTTTGGATGGGTGCCTTCTGTGTAGAGTCTGCATGTCCTCCCTGTGGTCATGTGGGTTTCCTCCGGGTGCTCCGGTTTCCTCCCACATCCCAAAGATGCTGTAGGTTGGTTGGATACTCTAATTTGGCCGTAGGCATGAGTGTGTGCATGTGTGTGCCTTCCGTGGAAGGTTGGACGCCAGGCTGGCAACTCAACACCGTAAAAACTCCACTGCCAGCCATGAACAGACAGGTGATCCGCTGTGGTGACCCCTAACCAAGAACAGCTGAAAGAAGAAGAAGTGGATATATGATGTGAAATACCCCATGTAAACACAAGTGTCCCATACAGTGCAGTCACACCCCAAGGTAATATAATCAAAGCACATAGGGGTATGTCATGTAAAGTAAAATATATACACCTAATAATATATCACTAATGAGTAATTAGTGTCTAGTATGTGACTATTCATTAAATGAAGAGTGAGCAATGGTTAGCAGTGATTAGCACCGCTTAACAGTTCTGAGCATTGCTTAGAAAGTATAATTCTAAGCACCATTCAGCTCAGCTAATCCGATTTGCACACTGCTAAGTACCACTTAACATTTGCCACTTTAAGCACAGCTCATCTCAGCTTAGCGGTTTTGTGCATTGCTCAGCATTTTTGAAAATGGTCCAATGATGGCAAAGGCCGGGAATATAGCCTTATTTAAACCACACAGGCAGGAATACAGCCAGAACCTGTTGTAGTTTGATCACTGCAGAAGCTAGGTCTAGAGTTGGAGAGGGAACACCCTTTCGGGCACAGCGCTGGGGCATTTCGGATTCCAGAGTCATAACTGGGCTCCTTGTGCAACACCATAAAGACAGACTGCTGCAGCGCCAGTACCAGGACTCCCAATACAAATGTGAGGTCTGGGACCATCTGGCACGTGACCTCACCAGTGCCACTGGAATCCCCCGAACTGGTGAGCAGGTACGATCTAAAGTGGAGGAAGGGGGAGCTCCTGGCCCAATGGATCCAAGATGCTCGAGACAGCAATGCCTCAGTAGTTTCTAAGTATTTCACCCATAGCTATATCAAATTCTAGCCTGAGTATGTGATGGACAGGTATGCATAATGGTTGTATTCTTCCCATGCAGCTGCAGAGGTGAGAGCTAGCAATGTGGAAGCTTATGCGGACAGACTGGCGAGGCTGCGTTGAGTGTGTGATGAGTACTGATCAATCTTGCAATATATAGTGCAATAAATAAGGATACATTGTTTACTGCCAGTAGTGAGTGTACTGAATAAATAAAGTTTGTCAGACCAAAATTGATCTACATGATATGCAGTACTACTGAATGTAGAATCTGAACTCTAATAAAGCACTGCGTCATGTTACTCAAATAAAGATTTATACCACAAACTGTTGTGTTTAATCTGGTATGTTGTTGAAGAAATAGAATTTGTACAGGTGCTTCACAGCAAATATGGCTTTAACAGCATGCATTGACTGAGGTTGTTCTGATAACCAGCTGTTATGCAAAACTGTAGATTGTGGATCTGTAAAACAAGATACAAATATGTCATGCACTAATATATGAACCTTGAATAATAATGTGTAATGTATTATAGTGTGTCCCCTGCAGTATTGCCTTGTGTTAACCTTTGCATTCAGGATCTTATTATTTCAAAGGATTAATACACAGTACACTATCTGTCATGCATGAATCTCAGGCATGTATGTTCAACTGTCACCTCAGTCTTTGGTGATACTACACTTAGATTACGAGGTCAGACTGTCTACTCAAATGAGTATTAGGCAGAATTAAGTCAAGCAAGAGACAGCAGTTCCCCAATAGCCCAGTGTGATGAGAAATAGCTTTGTCATTCATTTTTGCACACCCAGACCATGGTTTGATCCAGGGAGTGGTACTAAGATGAGTGAATATTTGCACTCAAGTAATCTTGAATATTTGTAGAAGCAGTCTGGTAGTGTTAACATGTATGTTCTCCACAGGTCTTACAGGTAAAGACATGTTTGTAGTAGCTGTAGGAAGGATATACTAATAAACCATGTACAACTGTTCCACTGTGCAACCCCATGCCTGCAAATGACAGCAGGATAGGTACATACACCATGCACTCTTCCCGGTACATGTCTCTCAAGTGTCACACTGTCACGGCTAGTGGTCACTGCTGCTAATAACCCTGGACACAGATATTATTCCAGGTGAAGTATGCCAATAGCATACTCACACAACATTAATGCAGGGTACACCTTCTTTGTCATATATGTAACCCTGACATTTACGAGTCCCCTCTAGTCATGTACTCAGAGTCATCACAGTTTGCCCCATGCCATTCCAAGTTGACAGTTTAACAGTTATGTATGTGCTACAGAAGCTATGGGGCATAGGTAGATGTAAAGTGAGGGAAGACCTGTATTGAACTGTACTGTTGTGAAAAATAGTAGCCTATACAGTTGTTAATGGACTTTTTTTCTCTCCCTCCACCCCTTATCTGCATCAATAATTATTCATATACTACGGGTATGTTCTCAAAACCCAATTTTGGGACTTGTGTTCTATTACTGTTCATATATTTAATTGGTTGCATGTTAACATACCTTGTTCAAATACCATTGTTGATGCCTGCTGCCTTAAATGTAACTGGTATGCTGTTTCAATGCTGATTGTTATTACATGTGTGCATGTGTTCTATTTGCTATGCAATTGTTTCACTTCTATTGTTGTGGGTTAAATATCCCACTCTCACCTTTAAAAAAAAATTGAAATTAGCATGGGTTTAAGCAGGAGTAAGCACCGCTAAGGAAAGCTAAGGGAAGCTAAGCATCTCTTGGCACTGCTTAACATTGCAAAAACCCGCTTAAAACTGCTTTAACCACTCTAACTCATTCACCTTTTGTTCTGCCCAGCAATAAAATAACCAGCCCTGGCAGGTCTCTAACCCAGTCAGAGCAATGTACCACTACACCATATGAGCTGTGGCAAATTGTAATGCTTTTTCAAACACATCATACATTACAGTCATGTAATATTCTGGAAAAAACAGTACTACCAAGTCTCAAACCCAGGACTCTGTGCACTAGGATCAGAGCAACATATCTCTACACCATATGAGCTGTGGGAATTTGTTGTGCTTTTTCAACCATATCAAGCATTACAGTCATTTAGCAGTAGGGGAAACAGATATCAGTGCAAACTCTTGAATCCAGTATCTTTTACACTAGAGTTAGAGCAATGTACCACTATGCCAAACAGCTCTGGGAATCTATTCATGCACATACCTCTCAACCTCCTAGTGCAAGAAACTGGATGAACACTGACAAAATGAGGAGCAGAGGCCCAACAATAGGCACATATTTTACATAGTACAGTTATACATATCAAAAAGTTGCTAGAGAGACATGGTTTGTTTTAACATACAATCTGATGTTGTTAATCTTTCCATCCATCACTGATGGGTTCGGTTCCAAGCTCTCGGAACTGAGTTGGCCTTTTTACCAAGGTCACACCAGCCTAAAAATCTCTCGAGCTACGGGTGTACCCAGAATGCCCTTCTCCCTATTACCTCAGATCTCGTTTGCCATATAGCTGTAAAGCCGCGTTTAGGCCAAGCTCTCAGCTAAGTGGAACTTTATTTAATATTTGAAAAACCTTTGATATCTTCATATTTTATTAAGCAATTAGTATTTCCAATGTTTTTTCTTCTGTCTAACCTTGTCTTTCCTCTACCTGTTGTTACCGTTGGTAAACTTTCAAGTACCATTGTTGATACAGCCTTCCCTCCCTTACCCTTGTAGTACTTCTTCAATACCATAGCTGGTACTGTCTTCCCTGTCTAACCTATTAGCTTTGGCTCTTAGTAAGGTGTTTCCTTTGTTTCTTTATATGTCAGTGTGTTGCTATATTTGTGACTTCTCTGAACAGTGTTTGACTTTGTTCTAGTTGGATTGTGGTGTCTTTCTATCAAGATGTCTGATAAGAAGGGTACTTCAGGTTTTAAGCATTGTGCTTCATGTAATGGCAAGTTACCTAATAGTGATTCTCATGATGACTTTGTATACTGTTTGGGAGTGTCCCACCTTTCGGTGCAGCCTCCGTGTGACATTTGTCAGAGTTTCAGTCAATTCACTCTTAATGAGCACAAAAACTGATCTTGATAGGGTTACTGAAGTCTCCTTTCTCAGAGGCCATTTCTGCTATGGAGGACTCAACCCCTCCTACTAAGGACAAAAAGAGAACCCACTCTGTTTCTTCATCATCAGGTGATCAGAGCAAGCCTGGGAAATAAAAGGTCTCAAAGTTATATTCGGAGCATAAATCTGCCTATACAGCTCAGTCTTCCTCAGCTCCGAGCATCTCGAAACCTTCGATACCGGTGCCAGTTTTGACACCGGTCCTGCCTCCGGCACCAATCATAGACCTTACTACACCTATTTTGACTTCAGCACCTGTGGCCACTTTGGCTCAGGGCACACCTTCAACTACTTCATTAGTTACCATTTTGGAACCAACCGTTTTGGCTCAAAGTTCCACTTTGGCACCGAGCATTGTACCGACTTCACTGGATTTGACCCCTTTACTCCCGGTCTCAAAACTAGAGACTTCAGTGTCAGCAGACCTTGCACCACGGACCTGATACTCACCTTCCATAGATCCATTTCTGGGCCAAGCCTATAGCCCTTTCATTGAACGCCCTGACTCCCCATCCAAAGTGTCCACTAGATCCACCAGGAGCCTGTGGGAACACGACATGGTGCATCTTGTGGACCATCTGTTGTTAGCCAGGGGGATCCTCACACTTTCTAAGACCCATCCACCTGCGGGACTTGGGTTGACTTTTCCATGGACTCCATTTTACACTCCTCCTTCGACTATCTCGGTTCCAAAGCCTTCTGCTCCGACATCCTTTTTGGAACCCATCACCTCGTCGCCTACAGTGCATTTCACTCCGGCTCTGAGTTTGTCCCTTTGGTCTTCAGTTCCCACTGAACCGGTCCTTCCCCAATCTGGGGATAGGGGTATGGACGCTTCAGCTTGGGGTATGGAGCCGTCTTTCTCCTCGGTTCCATCCATGGCGCCGATAGCCTCATCTGTGCTGATCCTGCTTGAGGCTCCACCCTTGGGGGCAGGTTCATCAGAGCAGGGTGCGACCCCGGTCCGAAGAGTGTCTTTCTCTGTTCCGGGCTCCCATCCCTCTTCGGGCGGACCAGCCTTCCGCACAATGGAGAAGGCTCTTGCTTCTGGCAGCACTCCTATGATGATGGAACCCCAGTTTTCACCCCCTGAGCTATAGCTGTCACAGACCACCCCCCCCCCAGGACACCGGGCAGAGAAGCCGCAGGACACCCCTGCTCAGGGTACTTGCTCTTCCAAGTCCTCCTCATAGACTCCCACTGAGGAGCCCCCTCGAAAGAAGACGTACAAGTGGAAGCACATGGACTCACCCGAGGAGATGTTCTTCATCTCACATTGCTGCAGTCCTTACTTATGGGTAGTCCGCTGTCCTCGGTCGGCCCGAATACCAAAGTATTAGGCTGACGTCGGTCATGGGCGCCCAGATCTGACATCAGAGCATTAGGGTATAAAGGCGCATGACCGACGTCATATCCTCAGTCTTTTTTGCCGCATGGTCCGATGCAGAAGCAGAGTTGCAAGTGCCGTTCGGCGTTCTGAAATTTTTCGTTTTCGGAGTTTCAGACCGATACCAAGTTGGGCTAAGTACCCCGTTGGGGAATATTTTGTTTTTTCTTGTCTCAGTTACTTACCGGATGTCAGAAAAAGTGAATAATTGTATTTCTTGTGGGAAACAGATACCGCATAGGGATTACCACTCGCTTTGTATTCCTTGTTTGGGACCGGAGCACGACATAGTCGGGTGTCGGTTTTGTGCTAGGTTTAATAAGCGCACTATAAAACGGAGGTTAGATTGCGCTATGTTAGTCTTTGGCAAGAGGTGTAACTATAATATGCCGTCGGATGTTCCGACGCCTGCTTCTACTAAGAAGCGCAAAGACAAATCTTTAAAGCCTAGGCAGGATGATTCGTCCATTTCGGACGCCGGACCTTTAGAAGCTACAGCTGAACAGGTGGATCCGGCTGAAGTTTCTGTTGAGTCCCAGGGGGAAACTTTGATTTTACAAGATGTGGCCTCTCAGGAGGCAGGCCAGGCTGAAGGGGCCTCTCAGGTTACGATTCTCCCTTCTATGCCTAAGGTGGTTAGGCCTTCTGCTACTGTTTCTAAGGCTCCTTCTAAGGGCAGGTCTGTTTTGCCTTCCTCTGGTGTCAGTTCTGGTTCTTCAGGGTCTGTGCCTAAAAAGCACATGCTTAAAATGGCAGAGGATTTGATTACTTTAATTAGAGGTTCTATGCCCCCTCCTGATAAGAGGCCCAGGATGGAGCCAGAGTTGGAAAGTTTGGAGCAGGCCTCAGATGATTCAGAGTCTTCTACTGAGGACATTCAAGATTTCCCTCCTTATTCTGATGCAGAGGATTCCACTCCTTCTGCTTCTCCTCCAGAGGATTTTTCATTTTCAGAAACTCTCCATTCCATGAGGGAGCATTTTAAGTGGGAGGGACAGGATTACTCTGATTCCCGGAAGAGGCTTAGGGAGTTCTTGTTTTTACCACAGCATAGACCCTTAGCTATACCTCCCGTTTTGGATGTTGTTTCAGATGTTTTCTCGGAAGCTTCCCTTAATCCAGATTCTGTGCCTCCTGCCCCAGTTAAACCGGACAGGTATTACAGGGTGCCTGAGGCTCATAAATATCTGTATAAGAGTCCTAGGGCGGACCCAGAAACTATTAGTCAGGGGCCTAAGGGTGTTAGAGCCTCTGTTGTTAAGAATCCGGTTCCTCTGGATAAGGAAGCTAGAGCTTTGGATAGATGGGGTAAGAAGGTGTATACCTCTTCTACTTTAGCAATGAGAGCTTTGAACTGCCAGTTTCATATGTTGAAGTATCAGAATTTCCTCCTTTCTCAGCTAAGATCTAAAGTGGATGCTTTGGCAGAGGGCATAGAGTGTAAAGAATTGCAGGATTTAGTGCATGTTTCTGAACAGGTGGGTAAGCACTCTTTGCAATGTGGTTTTGATGCTTTACAGGCTTCTTCTAGGGTGGCTGCCACTGGTTCAGTTATTCGTAGGCACGCCTGGCTTAAGGATCAGAATTTGTCTGAGCATGTTAAGTCTAGAATTCTGGATGCCCTTTGCAGTCTGAAGTTTTGTTTGGTCCTCCTGTGGAGTCAGTCTTAAAGAAAATGGAAGACAAGGCTAAGTCTATGCAGACTGTTAAAGATTTTTTGCAGGTACAACCTCCAAAGTTTAGTAGAAATTGGCCTACTAAGGGGTGGACGTACCCTTCTTCTGATTCTCAGTCTAGGGGTAGATCTAGGCGTGGTAGGGGCAGAGCTCAGAGTACCTTCAGGCCGAGACAATGGAGTTCGCCTGCTCAATCTGCTGGTGAGGGCAGGGGCCAGTCCTTTCGTAAACAGGCCCAATGACCTGCATTTTCAGCTGCCAGATTCCTCTTGCCTGGCAGCTCCTTTGGGAGGAAAGTTGGCTCTTTTCAAGCAAAATTGGCATTTAGTCACCCAGGACAAATGGGTATTGGACATTATAAACCGAGGTTACAAGTTCTATTTCCATACCATGCCTCCTTTCAAAGGCATGCCAGACGTCCCTCCTCGGCAAAGGATAGAGGCTCACAGACAAATTTCTTTACTTCTTCAAATAGGAGCTATACAGCCAGTTCCTCTGTCAGAAGTGGGCCTAGGATTTTATTCTCGCCTGTTTCTAGTTCCAAAGAAAGGAAACACGTGGAGACCAATTTTGGATTTATCTATCCTCAACACTTACCTGGACATTCCAAAGTTCAAGATGCTGACTTTACAACAGCTTTTACCTCTGTTGGGAAAAGATCACTGGATGGTTACTCTGGATCTCAAAGAGGCTTACCTTCATGTTCCTATCAGGCCCAGTTGCAGGAGGTACCTGCGTTTTCGGGCTGGAAATTTACATTATCAGTTCTCTGCATTGCCCTTTGGCTTATCTACTGCACCCAGAGTGTTCACAAAGGTTCTGGCTCCAGTGATAGCATTTTTCAGACTAAGAGGAATACAGATTTATCCTTATTTGGACGACTGTCTGATTATTGCACAAGAAAAGGACGAACTTCTTCATCATCTACAGTATGTGATGGCAGTGTTAAGATGCCTAGGGTATTCTGTGAACGAAACAAAGTCCAGTCTAGTTATCTCTCAGGACATGTGCTTTCTGGGTGTGAGACTGAATACAGCTTCCCAGATGGCTTTTTTGACCCCGGACAAACAAAGAAGCCTTTCTCTTTATTTCCAGCAAATGTCTCTACGGTCCAGGCTGACTGCAAGGACAGTCCTTCAAGCCTTGGGGTTCATGGCATCTTGTATTCTGGTGCTTCCCAATGCCAAATTGCATATGAGGAAGCTTCAATGGTATCTCAAAAATGTGTGGACACAGCACTGCCAAGATCTAGACACTGTCATTCAGATAATACCTTGCATTCAGAAGGAGTTTTTGTGGTGGGCTCAGGAATGTCACCTAAACAAGGGACTCTCTGTGACCCGGCCAGAGGCGAGTCAGATTCTAATGACAGATGCCTCGGACAAGGCTTGGGGAGCACACCTCAATGGAAAATGGGTGCAAAACACGTGGCCTGTCAAACTCCAACATTTGCATATCAACTTGAAGGAAATGTTAGCAGTCCAGTTTGCATTGATGGCTTTCAAAGATTTACTTCGTCCAGGACAGGTGTTGATTCAAACAGACAACACTACTGTCATGTGGTACATCAACAAGCAGGGGGGAACCCATTCTTACCCTCTTTGCAGGCAAGCGATGATTCTGTGGGAAACTGCTCTCAATCTACACCTCAATCTTCAGGCAAGGTTTCTACCAGGAGCACAGAACTCCTTAGCAGATGTATTGAGCAGAGAAATAGTGGATCCTCACGAGTGGAAATTGGATCCTCATGTATTTCAACAGTTGACAGTGTTATGGGGAACTCCAGACATAGATCTGTTCGCTTCTCCACTAAATTACCAGTTGCCAAAGTTTTGCACAAAAATGTTTCATCACACAGCTTGGAAGGTGGACGCTCTATCTTTCAGTTGGAACAATCTGCATGTATATGCCTTTCCACCTCTGCCTCTTCTTCCCAAGGTACTTTTGAAGGCCAGACAAGACAAGCCAACCATGATTTTGATAGCACCGGATTGGCCTCGACAACACTGGTACCCACTACTGAGGAGTTTAGTACGAGAACCTCCGTGGCCTCTGCCTTTGATTCCGCACCTTTTGTCACAAGAGGACAGTCACTTCCTCAATGTCAAGATTCAGTCTCTGCATCTAACAGCCTGGCATATTCTGTTTTAGACTCTGGAGGGTCTCAGCTTCCACAACAAGTTTTGAATGTTATTTTGGAGGCCAGGAGGCCTAGTACCAGGAAAGTTTACGCTGATAAATGGAGGAGATTATTTATTTGGAGCAAAGGAAAGGACTTTGATGTCTCCAAACCTGATTTAAGTGTTGCTCTTCAATATCTTACTGAATTATTGGACAAGGGTTTGTCTTTCTCCTCAATAAAGGTCCATGCTGCAGCCATTTCTGCTCACTATGATTGTGACCCTCCTTTATTCTCTCATCCTTGGTTTAAGCAATTTCTTAGAGGGACAAAGAATATAAGACCCCCACGTAGAGCTCCTACTCCTGCTTGGGATCTCAATTTTGTGTTGGAAAAACTTACTCTACAACCTTTTGAGCCTGCAGCTACTGCCGAGTTAAAGTATTTATCATGGAAAACTGCTTTTTTGTTGGCCATTACCTCTGCAAGAAGGGTTTCTGAATTACAGGCCCTCATGGCAGTGGAGCCTTTCCTGATTTTTCATAAGGATAGGGTATCTTTGCGTACTAATCCTTCCTTTATGCCTAAAGTGGTTTCTAGTGTGGCCTTAAATCAAACTATTCATTTGCCTACTTTTTATGCAAACCCCCAAAATAAAGGGGAAAATTTTGCATACTTTGGATATTCACAGGCAGTTGCGTTATTATTTGAGCAGAACCAAGGAGTTCAGACAGTCTCAGCAATTGTTTGTTTCTTTTGCTTTGGGTTCACAGGGTAAACCTGTTTCAAAACAAACTATTTCTAAATGGATTGGGTTTTGTATTTCTTTCTGTTATTCCCATCATGGTAAGGAGATTCCTGCTGGAATCAGGCCTCATTCCACTAGGGCTACTGCTACTTCTACGGCCTTTATAAGGGGTAGCTACAAAAGACATTTTGGAGGCAGCTACTTGGAGTTCAGTGCATACCTTTTCTAAACATTACCACCTTCCTCTTTATTCTAAGTCTAGGGCTGGATTTGCCACTGCAATTTTACAGGGCATTTTAGCGGCCCCTAATGCTTTATGATTTTTACCATCCTCCCTTTCCCGTTGCTTTGGGATTCTACCCATAAGTAAGGACTGCAGCAATGTGAGATGAAGAACATAGTTCAGTTTTGTACCTACCATAAATGTAGATGTTCGAAGATCCACATTGCTGCAGTCCAATTTACCCTCCCCCTCTGTAGTTTGACTTGGTGCTATGCTTTAGGTGATGGTTGTTGTTGGGCATGTTTTTGGGAGGTATTCTGTTTTTGGCTGTGGCCTTTCTGGTTTGGCCTTCTGACATCTGGGGCAAGAAAAGACTGAGGATATGACGTCGGTCATGCGCCTTTATACCCTGACGCTCTGATGTCAGATCTAGGCGCCCATGACCGACGTCAGCCTAATACTTTGGTATTCGGGCCGACCGAGGACAGCGGACTACCCATAAGTAAGGACTGCAGCAATGTGGATCTTCGAACATCTACATTTATGGTAGGTACAAAACTGTACTTTTTTAATGGAAGGCATGGACTACGATGATGCTGAAGGGTCCCTGTTGTCACCCCTGATGGTGTCTGTTTCAGAGACATCCTGGAAATGTTAAAACAGAGAGGTGACTGGAAGCCCTCCAACCCTTTCTCTAAGGAGTCCGTGTTCCTGCATGCTTTTCATGCCCGGCCTTCTACCACTTGGGTGACCCCGCCTGCCAACAAGCTCATTGTAAAGCACACTTGGAAGAATCCTGATTCCATTGAGGCGATCCTTCGGAAACCAAACAAAATTCTTTCCCCTTCCGAGGAGAACCCGCATTGGTCCAAAGGGGTTACCAGTTGATGCTGTGGTGGGGGTGGCCACGAAGTAGGACTTGGCTGAGGAAAGTCCCGCTGTCCACCCGCCCAGCAGGGAGTCCCAGACAGTGGACAGACTTGGAAAGCGTGTTTTTGCATCAGGGACCTTTGCTATACGGTCCCTGAATTATTTGGTGCATTCATGAGGCTCCAGAGGGACTTGATCTCTGAACTCTCTTGGATGCTCACAGGACAGTTGTTTGACGAGTTCAGGGACAAAGTGGCCTTGCAGCTTGCAACACTGGAATCAGTATCCAACTCGTCTATGAGGTTGCTGTCACATGCGACTGAAGGGGTGGCTAGAGCAGCAGGTTCAGCATTGTTATGAGGCGTTATGCCTGGATGCACATTTGTGACCTCGCGGACCACTTCAAGTTTTCCTTTCTGAATGCTCCCATCGAAGATTTGTCCCTCTTTGGCTCCAAAGTGAAGGACAAGGTAGCCAGGTGCGAGCAAGACAGAACGACTCTGTCTGTCATAGGCTTATAGTTTTCCACCCTCAACGCACCTTTTCCAGAAATCAGAGGAGTGGAAAAATGTGGCATAAATAATCTCAGGGGCCTTTCCGTGCCACACATGGTGATGATACCCCCAGGGGCAGAGGAGGTAATAATAATGGAAGACACCCCTATAGAGGCAGAGGAGGTCCTCATAACCAAGGCTCTCGGGATTCTTTCTCTGGACAGCCTTATCAGCGCTCTTGAGGAGCAGCCTGATTGCTTACCTCTAGAAGCAGTCAAGGGTTGTTTCTGTCTGCACTAAGCTGCCTGACAATATGTCACCACCGATCGTTGGGTGCAGAGTATCATCACCAGAGGTTACACCATTCCTCTTTCTTATCAGCCAAATCTTCCAAGAAAACTTCCCAACATTCCACCCAGTCAAAGAGAAGAAGCAGCTTCAGAGATTATAAAGCTGTCTCAAAAAAGAGTCATCCAACCAGTCCCACCAGACCAGGGTGGAGCCGGATTTTACTCGAGATTCTTTTTGGTGCCAAAAAAGACAGGGGACTAGAGACCCATTTTGGATCTCAGCAGATTAAACAAGTCTGTCACCCAAACCAAATTCCGGATGGTCACAGTTCAGTCCATTCTTCCCTTTTTAAGAGAAGACAATTGGATGTGCTCTATAGATCTCCGGGATGCATATTACCACATCAAGATGGACAAACGCTCCAGGAGTCTGCTTCATTTCCGGCTAGGGGCCAGTCATTATCAATTCTGTGCCCTGCAGTTCGGTCTCTCTACAGCCCCCTGAGTGTTCACGAAATGCATGGCAGTGGTAACAGCTCACTTGAGACTAAGAGGATTCCGGGTGTTTCCATATCTGGATGACTGGCTCCTCACCGCCCCCACCAAATATCTTCTGGTAACAGCACTGCATTACACTCTCTCTCTGGCAAAATTGTTGGGAATAACGATACATTGGAAGAAATCAAACCTTATTTCTACACAATAGAGTTCACTGGAGCAGTGTTGAATACTCAGTCCTGTCTGGTATCACTCCCAATTCACAGACTCCATCGACTGTGGCTTCAACTCCAGGTGATACTCTCTCAAACAAAAGTCTCAGCAAGGGAAGTTCTTCAGGCCCTAGACTCTATGGCAGCTTCAATCCCAATAGTGCCTCTAGCAAAGCTACATATGCGGATCCTGCAATGGCTCCTTCTTTGTCAATGGTTCCCAAACTATCATCTCCTCAGTTTCCAAATTCTAATAACCAACTCCTGCAAACAGGACCTCCTTTGGTGGATGAGGCCAGACGTAGAACTTTGGAGTCATGCATTTCAATCGCCTCAGCCCACAGCCATTGTGACCATGGATGCTTCCCTGATCGGGTGGGGTGGGGGTGGGGGGCCACTTCCAGGGAAAAACTGTCCAAGGCACATGGCCCACCTGCATATCAATGTTCTGGAACTGAGAGCTGTGTGTTAGTGTTGCAGGCCTTCCATTCGTCTCTCCCTTCTGGTACAACTGCAATTCAGTCAGACAATATGTCAGTGGTCTGGTATATCAACAAGCAAGGAGGAATCAAGTCCTACCCCCTATGTTGAGAAGCCATGAGAATTTGGCAGTGGACGATAGCTTCCAACCACTTTCTGATAGCAACGCACATCCTGGGGAGCTCTAACGTGATTGCAGACAAACTAAGCAGATGCATCCTCATGCCTCACGAGTGGTCTCTCAACCCCGAGGTGGCGTCAGAAGTCTTCAGCCACTGGGGCCAGCCTTGCTGTGAACCTTTCGCCTTCCCATCAAACAAGTGCATCAGCTATTTTTCCCTGTTTCCCCCGGAGGGGGAGTCACCGAGGGACGCTCTGATCCACAATTGGCCCACGGGACTTTTGCACTCTTGTCCTCCCATCCCCCTGATTCCACAATTTCTAAAGAAAGCTGTTCGGTTGAGATGCAAGGTGATCCTCATAACCCTGTTCTGGCCTCAACAAGTTTGGTTCCCCTTCCTTTGGCCTCACCTAGTATACCTGCCATGGATTTTGCAGCCTCGACTAGATCTGATTACTCACCCCCAAGGGTTAAGTCACCCAGATCTGTCCAGTCTCGAGCTGACAGCTTGGTTTCTCCACTTCCACTAATCGCCTGGCAAGCTAATCTCTCCTTGCCTGTTCAAGACATTATTCTGGCCGCTCATAAACCATCCACCAGAAGACTATATCAGGATAAATGGAAAAGGTTCTCCATCTGGTCCAAGGGTAACATGCTAGACCTGTATTCGACTCCAGTAACTGCAGTGCTTCAATACTTGGCTGTTTTTTGTTTTAAATGGAGCCTCTGCCTCTACCATACGAGTACCTGTAGCAGCAATGTCCAATTTCCACAATGTTATAGATGGCACCCCTCTTATCTCCTTTGCAAGGCTTTTCTCAAGGGGACCTCTCATATCAAGTCTTCTGTGAGACAGCCCGTGGAACCATGAAACCTCACTCTAGTCCTTCAGTCTTTGACCCAAAAACCTTTTGAGCCTGCTGTGAAGTGTGACCTAAAGTTTGTGTCTTGGAAATCCTTGTTCTTGGTAGCCATCACATCTGCCAGAAGAGTTGCGGAACTGCAGGCATTGTGTATCAAGAGGCCATATCTGGTCTTTCATATCACTTCGGATGAATCCATCCTTCTTCCCCAAAGTTGTTTCTGAATTCTCCATAAACCAGACCATTGATCTACCAGTGTTCTTTCTGAATTTTGCCAATAGAGGAGAGTACTGCCTTCACTCCTTAGGCGTACATAGACAATTGAGATTTTACCTTGACAGGACCAAACCTATCCATAAATCTGAACAGCTTTTCATCTCCTTTTCTGGGCCCAGAATGGGAGAGGCTGTTTTCAAGGTTACATTATCAAAATGGCTAAGTGACTGCATATGTTTCATCTATTCCCTCAGTAATGAACCTATGCCAAAAGTTAAAGCTCACTCCACTAGATCTATGGCAACATCTGTAGCTTTCCATTCCAGGGCATCCATGGATGATATCTGCGCTGCAGCTACTTGGGCTAAGCCTCATACCTTTATCAATCATTACAAATTGGACTTCGTCTCCAGAGGGAGAGCTGCCTTCAGCTCAATAGTTCTCAGGAATGTCCTTCCATAAGGGATGCCCATGGACCTCAAGGTAGCTTGGGATTCTATCCCTTCAGTGATGAATGGAAAGAAGATTAACATCAGATAAAAGAAGTTATGTGTTACCATAAAATTCCATCTGTGTTGTTCATCATCTTTCATTCATCACTTCCAACCCTCCTTCCCCCTCCAAAGGCTCCTGGGGGATGCTTTGGGTCTAAGTGGTGCCCTATGGCATTTGCGCAGAAGTTGCCTTGGCTTTACTTCTTTTCTCTAGCAAACTCAATCTGAGGTAACAGGGTGAAGGGAATTCTGGGTAGAGACTTAGCTTGAGAGTTTTTTTGGCTGGCGCGAACTTGGCAAAAAGGCCGACTCAGTTCCGAGGGCTCGGAACCAAACCCATCAGTGATGAATGAAAGAAGATGAACAACACAGATGGAATATTATGGTAAGAAATAAATTATTTTTTTTCTGAAGGATTCAAAGTCTGTAACTCAAACCTTTGTCATTATTTAGTGCCATAAGACCTCAGATTATCCCAGTTATATGCCAGAAAATTTTCTGAGGAACAGACCAAATATATGAGCACAAACTCCAAGCATTCTGTGAAAAAGTTTTTCATATGCTGATGCATTTATAAAGTTATCTGGCAGCACAGGGATATACCTTTACAGTGAAAAACATCACTGCCAAATTAAATTATGAACACAGAACCATTTGAACTGTGGTCAGGGCAACATACCAGTAGGCCAATTGACCGCTTGAGTAAAGCAACTGAGTTATATGAACATGTCCTGATAGCCAGTCACACAGTACTCTGATATATTGATATATCTTGATGCTTTGCCAGAGATGACCTGCATCTGTCACCCCTGGCTTCAGATACTGGCCAAGGCTCTTTGCACCCCTATAGTGCCTTTTTTAGGCGGTGTTTCGAAGACCAAATTACTGCCATAACAGCTACAAACAAATGCAATCTGAGGGTCTTGCTGCTCAACGCTAGAAGTCTAAATCTCAAAATGCACTTGCTCGAAACACTCCTTAAAATGGAGAACATTGACATTTGTGCCGTAGCAGAGACCTGGTTCAAGGCAGCTGAAAGTACCCCTGCTCTACCAGGCTATAACTCATACCACACCTTTCGGCCCAAGAACTTGGACCGAAGCTCCAAAGATTGTGGTGTTTCCATATTCATAAAGGATGTGCACAACTCCAGACTGGTAGCCCAACATAATGAATCTGAGATACTTCAGGTGCATCTAACATTGGGTAAGACAGCGATTCAGGTTGTAGCCTGCTATAGGTCCCCAAACATGTCCCAAGACTCACACTCCATGTTCCTAAGCACCCTGGAGAATATTAAGGTCCAACCTAACACTCATACTGGGCGACTTCAACTACCCCAACATTAACTGGGAAAACTACTTATGTACCAATACACTTGCTCAGCGTTTCCTGAAATTCATTAATTCCAATGCCCTGGAGCAGCTCATTCTTACCCCCACTAGAGGTAGCAACATCCTTGACCTGGTCATTACTAACATGGGTGACCGCTGCTCTACCACCAGTAGTCAACTCCTCCCTGGTTAGATCTAACCACAAACTAATCACCTTAGAAATCCACATCCCTCCCACCCCTGCAAAGGTAACCACAATGAAAAACTTCTCCAAAGCTAACTTTGGGCTCCTAAAAACAGAGGTGGCTAACTTCACTACACCCATGCAAATGGAGATCAGTTACATGACCACTGAATCATACACCAATGCACTGTATGAACATGTACACAAATGCATGGATCTCGCCATACCCAATAGAACCAAGACGCTCTCCTCCAAAAAAAAAAGGAAGCCAATCTGGTGGTCCCCTGCCATAAACAAACTCTACAACAGAAGGAGGAAATTGAAGTGGAATAAGGTGAAGTCCCAAGATTGGAAAAACTCCCTTATCAGCCTCAAAAAAAAGTTGAGATCCCTCATCATATCCTCTAAAGCTAGCTATGCAAACAGAATTGCAGCTGATAGTAAAGACAACCACAATGCCTTCTATAGTTATGTAAAGAATTTCCACAGCAATACCCAGATTTGCTCTGAGCTATTGCACAATGATACCTCCTATACCAAGCCAACAAATATTGCCAGTATACTGGCCGACAGATTCAGTGCCAACTTTACCTCCCCCCCCACCAAGGGAACAGTCACAATACCAGTAGATTGCCAGGCACCCAGTATTACTACTGCACAAGTTAAAACAGCACTGTCCAAGGCCAAGAATACAGCTTCTATGGGACCTGAAAATATCTCTGGCTGTGTTCTACATGAACTACAGAGTGAACTTGTCCCTCACCTGTGTGCCCTGTTCAATCACAGCCTCATCTCAGGCTTTGTCCCTACTGAATGGTGCACTGCTACAGTAATCCCTCTCCACAAAGGAGGAGTGACTACAGACCCTGGGAACCATTTCCACATTAGCCTGACGAGTCTGATATACAAAGCTATGGAACGCATCATCATGGAACTAATAAACAAGGATATAGGGACTCTCCAAACTCTGGATCCCACACAGTTTGGTTTTGTGAAGGGTAGATGATGCCTGCTCAACTTGGTCAACCTCTTTGAGTCAGTCACCAGAGCTGTGGATGAAGGCAAGGTTAGATCATGTCTGCTCAACTTGGTCAACTTCTTTGAGTCAGTCACCAAAGCTGTGGATGAAAGCAAGGTGGTTCATACAGCCTACCTTGATCTGGCCAAGGCCTTTGATACCATTCTCCACTTGGAAATCATAGAAAAACTCACTAAGCTAGGCATCAACCCCTATATCAGTAGATGGGTTGCAAACTGGCTCACAGGTAGAACCCAAGTGTGAAAGTAGCTGACTCCAAGTCAGACTGCCAACCAGTCACTAGTGGAGTCCCACAGGGTCCAGTCTTGGGTCCTCTTATGTTTAGTATCTACTTCTCAGAAGTCCAGGCCAAAACAAATGGACTCTGGCTGACAAGGTTTGCCGACAATTGCATGTAGGGAGCTATTATTAACTCCTCAAGTGAGTTGACATCCTACAGAAAGGTCTCACTGAGACCAACAACTGGTGTCAGAACCATGGCCTTAAGCTCAATGCCAAAAAATGTGTCGTCATCCCCTTTGGACAAACCCAGTTCTCATGAATTACCACATTGATGGTAGTCCATTGAACACAGTAGGCATTATAAGAGATTTGGGAACACAGGTTGACAGCAACCTCTCTTTTGACCGCCACATTGCCACTGTGGTCAGAAAGTTCTTCTATGTGGCACATCTTATTACTAAGGGTTTTGCATACAGGAAGAAAGAGGTCATTGTCTCCCTCTACTCTTCCCTCATTAGGCCAGTCATTGAGTACAATGCCCCATTTGGCATGTACCTCACTAAACACCTGCAACAACTGGAGAGGCTGCAAAAGTACCTCACAAAGAGGATCCTAGGTCTTAAACATTTGTCCTATGTGGACAGACTAAAAAACTCCAATTATTCTCTGTCTCATATCTCCTACTTAGAGGCAATCTGTGCTTGACTTACAAAGCTATGAATGACCCAGCTCTATTAGAAATGCTACATCTGAAGAAATCCCAATCCCTCCGCACCACATGTTCCAGAGACCTCAACCTCATTATCAGAATCAACAGAACATGCTAGAGGGACAGGTTCATAACCCAGAGACTGCCCATGCTATGGAATAGACTTCCCATACATGTCAAGCAGAGCAACTCACTGGCCCTCTTCAAGAGAAATCTTGATGAGTAGATGGGAAATAGAAAATTCACCCCAGGGATCACTCCAGTGGCTTTACTCAAGAGAGGCACTGGGAACTAAGGTCGGGTGGCACAATGCCAGGGTAATCCTATAGGCTAGGCTTGTAAAGGCTCCAGGGCCATTAGCCTAGTACACACCTATGAACCTATATGGTGCCAAAATCACAGTGTACTTGGGCTCTGACACAGACACAGAACCAGTACGCAGAACAATAAATGCTGCAAGTGTCACATGTGACTGTACAGATTTCCACAGAATGTCCAGGATTGTGGCTCATATTTATGGCCTGTTCTTCATAGCAGTTGTGGTATTCTGCTAAATCACTGGAATTATATCAGGATGGAGGTCACTAAATAGTAATACACATTTGAGTGTCAGACTTCATATCCCTCAGACACTGAATGTCTAAACAAACACTGTTACTCTAGCAATTCTCTAAGGTTATGACACCAATATTTCTAATCCCTCCCTATTTGTGAACCTTTGTTCACACAGTTATGTTGTGCTGTGTCCACATTTCCTGTGCTAACAGGTTGGGAGGTATGCAGACATAGCATGCAAAACTGTGGATACAACACATCAATCCAAGCAGTGGACAGTATTTCCACCTACCCTCTGTGATGCTGTAGCTCCCACACCTCCATAATGTCCTCCACACAGGCCAGGAAAAGGGGAAGGCCCACATGAAGCCCTTAATTATAGCACTGTTTTGCCATGACATTGGCTAATAGGAAGACAACCCAGCTGTTCTGAATGCATTTAGCAAATGGGAGCAACAGATTGGTGCACAAGCCATCACCTCTTCATGATCATTACCTAGAAAAGGCAAGCTGATGCGTATACTAAACAGGTCTGATACTTTCATCAAGAAGACAGACTGTGACTATTCACAACACCTTTTATGGATTTATTCTGAAAAAGGAGTACAGCACTATACCAGGTATGTCAAACAATTAAGCATGTAATGGAATGCAGATGGGGGGAAGCAGTCATGGGAAATAAGAATTTAAACAGTAGCTCTCAATAACACTTCCAGGACTGTCGTATTGCATGGTATTCTCCTGCCCAGCACCTACAGCCATCCCTGATGGCTATGTCTGCAGCATACCTCTGAACTGTACATGGTTTTGCAGAATGTCCTGACATTTGCCTCACAATTTTCTCATGTTTTCCATAAAAGTTTGTTTTTCTGGTAAATTAGTGGCAAATTATGAAGGACTGCAGTCAGAAAATAATGACGTCTGGTACTGCAGATGTCAGACACCCGTGAGTAGGTCACCCTACACCACATATGTACTGCTTTCTCTTATTGTGTACCTCAGATGTTTGTGGAATGTCCACATGCACCTGTAGTACGACTCACCTATTTGCCAGATGTAGGCTGAATGACCTGGTACTGTAACGTCCGTAGATGGCACCCAGCAGTCAATGGCAGTGATGTGTGTGGGCACATAGCAACACAGTCTGTCACAGCAGTCAGGACATTTCTGGTAGTCCTTATACCATCTCAGATTATTAGGCTATGAGCCATGAACAGCCATATGCCTAGGCCATAAGTTGTATGCAAGGCAGCAGCTGATGTCCCCATCCAGCAGGGACACAGGTGATATCCCAAGGGTGTATATGCTGTTAACCATCCATTTCACCAGGTTACACCTGCAAAGGTGTTAGTAGCTACCCTGCCTGATGTGGACATGATGCCCATTCCACTGCAGGGTGAGTGTGTGTTACACACATGTGAGCTGCCAACAAGGCCTGTCCAGGTCACTTACCAGATTGAGTGAGTTTGTGTGTGTATGTGTTGACAAGGTGGAGCATGACCTGCACTCGTGCAGCCAGGAGTCCCAGCAATGTGGAGACCATGATTTCCTCGCACGCCACCGTGAGGCCACTCCTGAGGAGTATGTATGACACTGGGTATAGGGTTGGCCTTATAGCCTATAGGTGTATGGCAGATGTTTGATTGCCTGGTGTTCCCTGGTGGGGAACTTTTGTGATGTCCACAGCTGCTGCATGTGCCGTGCGATGTGACTGATGAATGGTGGATTATGCACATTAATGGTCCTCAGTGGGGGGAACATGACACATCAGGATAAGGGGGGGCAACGCATGCTGTAATGGTGGTATGCTCACAATACTCACACACATACTGTACTGATAGATGGCAGGGGTATAATGTGGGTGTTAGCAATAGTGGAAAGTGCTAGCAAATGTGGATGTGTATGGACTGTACACGGTAGGCAATGTATGCAGTCCTGTGATGTGTTCCTCTGTTCATGTCTTCCAGGTGGGATGTAGCATAGATGTCACCCACCATACACAGAGGCCGAGACTGCAGCTATCTTGGAAGCCCGGAGACTGCATCACAGGGTGCTGTTGGGGAGAAGCCAGCAGCACATGCAGCAATGAACTGCCCCATGGGCAGAACTGGTGGGGACCGTCAACAACATTGGACACCACGGCAGGGGCTATAAACAGGTCCAGCATTGTGCCACAGACTTCATACACAATGCATGGCAAAGGGCTGCAGCTGTGCCCAGGGACCGTGCTGGCACTGGTGGAGGGCCTACTACAGAAGCACCGCTGACATCAACAGAGGAGTTCCTCGCCAACCTTGGTGGAGCCACCGCCTCCCAGGCACACATCCCCACATTTGTCGTGGAGGTTGGTGGCACAGAGTCAACAGCTGAGGAGTGTACATTTAAGATCCTAGTGGTCATCATGTCAATACTGTAGCATTCATAGTGGCAGCCTTTGCATACCTGGATGCATATGTCAGGTGAAACTGCATTTGTTGGGGGGTCTTGTAATGCACACAAGTGCACACCTATTGTGAATGTCAGTGATTTGGGTAGTATCACAGCTTGTACTGTACATGTTCATAAATGCACATATTGCCCTGTACCAATGCCACATGTGTGTGTGTTGAGGGACATGGCTGACCTGTGTGGGAGTTAATATAGACTTTACAGACTCATCAGATGTCTGCATAGGTGCATAGTAGACTGACCATGCTGCTAATGTATTGTTTTACTGACTGAGGACTATTCAGAGGTAATGTCCACCTTTTGGCTGGATGCGGTCCCTTCACCTTTGTCCTTAACCACATACAAGCAATTCCTGATGACTGCCAATACTTGGTTCCTGAATGAAGCTATGTTGCCATCCTGGTTACCCAGGCCTATTATCGCAGTGTGTGTGTTTATGGGGTTGGTGCTGATGTGGGACATAGTGGGGACGTACTGTACTTGCTGTATGTCATGCTGACACTATTGTCTGCATACAGCTTGAGACTGGGACCTTGAGAGCATTCCGTACCCACTACATATGTGGGTGGAGCCAATTAGCATTTATGCCTATATACTTGTGGGTTATTGGGGGTACCAGGTAGTCATAGGGCCTTCACATGTATACATATTGCAGACACATAAGTGACAATGAATGGCTTTGCGACATTATCAAATGTGGAGTGTGGGACATGACCTGTAGTAACATGACAGCTGGCAAGACATACCAAACCCATGGCAAGTGCAACACACAGGACTTCCTTTGGTTTGCTACTATGACATCTTTTATGTGCGACATTACCTTAGCTTACACTATTTATCATAACATTGAGGTGCTTCTGCTGTGCAATAACTGCTCTATGCAATCAGTACAGGACCATATGACATTTTTGTTGTCCTAAATCTTAGGACCTCTTTATTGTTTCAGTTGTCACAGGTCACACCTTGCCAAACATGGACTGCAATCTGCAGGATGCTTCAGATGGTGGCCATACCTGTGACCTCATATGCCTGCAGCTTGTCCTGATATCTGACACATACTTTCTTTCCATCTGTCATAAAGTGTGGTTTTCGGGTGAACTGTGGGAAAAGCATGGCAGACTAACATTGCAGATTGATGACTGCTGTTGTCATGTAATGACACAAACACTTTGGAAAGTGCGTTCACATGCACAACCTGTTCTAGTATCTACTTTCCATGCATGCCACAGCAATATGTTAAGGTTGTGCTCAGTGTTTGCCCCATTTTTCTATATGGATTTAACCAGATGTCTTTCTGTGTGGTGTTGAGAGGTATGCTGGTTGCCATAACACAGGTAGACTGCTGCAAGGGGATGTAAGTACATACATACACACACACCCACACGTGTACACACACAGACACACACACACACTCACTGATGACCTGCCCTTGGTGATAGCAGAACCTGAACCTACCTAGTTGTACAAATTATATTGCTGTATACATAACACAGACACTACAGAGCTCCTATAGCGTTGCAGTGTCTGCCACTATTATTTAAGTGGGCGGCAATTGCAAGGCCTGTTAGGATTGCCAGTGGTGGGTTCATAGGCCGTTAATATGGTATAGCCATCTGAAACACAGACACACAGCTGCTTGGGGACATGCATTGAAACCCACATGCACACAGAGTTGACACTTTTCCTATTGTATGACCTACCTCTGTAGTCATGCACAATACAGACAGATATGACTATTGCATGCACCACAGTGCCTTTTTGTTAGAAAATGTGTGACTGTGTTTGTAATGTGGATGCCATCAACTGGCTTTTTAAAGAAATGCCATGGGAAGGGGGTCAACCGGCCTTAAATGGTGTAACCAACACACACGGGGGAAATGCTTCACACACAAAACACACACTAGTATAGTAGGCTGCATTGAGATTCAAACACCTACCTATCTACATGTACGTACTGTAGTGCTGCCTATTTATCATATGCACCACAATGCGTATGGGCCGGTAAGTGTTCAAAGGTACATCTAAGGTGAATGACTTCAGCAGCCCTTGTAAAGTAGGGAGATGGGAAGTGTACTGGGCAGAATAGGCCTCAAAATGGTATAGCCAACACACACAGGATATGGTTCTCACCCACACACATGCAGTATCACAGTTGTCAGTTGTTGTTGTGTCTTTCGGCTTTTCCCGGTTAGGGGTCGCTACAGTGGAACTCCAGTCCGCTAATGATTGACAGTTGATTTTTACGTACTGAGTTGCCAGCCCTGATACACAACCTTCAACGAAGGTATGCCTATTCACGCATATCTTCACACAGAAGACGCTCTAGCTGAGAGTCGAACCGGACAGCGTCTTACTGTGAGGCGACAATGCTACCGCAGCACGACCACTGCGGTTTGTAGTATTAAAATCCCTACCTATTTAGCTAATTGTATTATAGTGTTGCACAGTTATTGCACATGCCACAAAGATTATAGGGCTGAAGATTGTCCAAAGGTATATCTAGGGTGAATGATATCAGCAGGTCTTCTAAATTAGGGCGATGGGAAGTGTACTGGGTGGAACAGGCCTCAAAATGGTATAACCAACACACACAGGATATGGTTCTCACCCACACACATGCACTATCACAGTTGTCAGTATTGAGGTTAGAATCTCTAGCTAGTTATTTGTACTATAATGTTACGCAGTTATCACAAACACCACGGTGCTTATAGGGTTGAGCAGTGTCCAAAGGTACATCTAAGGTGAATGACATTAGCAGGTCTTCTAACGTAGGGCAATCAGAAGTGTACTGGGTGGGAAAGGCTTCAAAATGTTTTCACATGCAAGCACACATACACACTTACATTTGCCAGGACTGAGAAGAACCCCTTCCTATCTAGTTATTTGTACTATAGTGTTACGCAGTTATCACACAGGCCACAAAGCTTATAGGGCTGACAAGTGTCCAAAGGTGGTACTAGGGTGAATGACATCAGGAGATCTTGTAAAGTAGGGCAATGGGAAGTGTACTGAGTGGGAAAGGCCTCACAATACTTTAACCTACACACACACACACACACGCGGGTGATGTGATATTACAACCCCTACCTCAATACTATTATACAATGGAGCTCAGCTTCATGCTGGCACATGTGACTGGTTATAACTGATATGCAATTGTCCGCAGCAGGACATCACTCTATGCCTTTCAAGGTATCCCTGTCTGTGACTCACTCTCTGTGTATGTCTCCCTCTCTCTCTCTCTCTCTCTATCACTGTGTCTCTCTCTCTTTCCCATGTCTATATGTGTGTATGCTTGAAATATTGATGTTAAGTTGTCAATCTCGCCTTCATTCTTGCTTGATGGGTTCGGAGCCGATCCTCGGCTCCGACTCGGCACTTGCTTTAGCTCGAGAACTCCTTTTACCAGCTCGAGGCAGCCCCATATCCCATGATGCAAGGCAGTAAGTACCCAGATCTCGTTTGCCGCTTCGCTTGGGAGGTCTTCTCTTTACCAGCTCCTGGTAAGTAGTTCACATTTGTGATTTTTCAAGCCCCTTTTTAGTTTAAAACTAATTTTTTGATAGTTTAAATTTATTTCTACCCTTTTCTGACAGAAATTCCCTGTCTCTTTTAATTTTTTGTTAGTCAATTTTCCCTATCCCATCCCCCCCCCCCTGTTAGGGTGTGTGTGTTGGTGTTTTTATAAAATACCTCTTGGCATTTTGTTTAATTTAATTTTGACTGGTGTGTCTGTGTGTGTTGTGTTTCGGCACCATGTCAAAGGAGAGGGTTTCAGGTTTTAAGAAGTGTGACTCGTGCTGTCAGAAGATGTCTCTGACAGACGGTCACACTTCTTGCCTGTATTGTTTGGGCCCTCTTCACCTGCAGGACTCCTGTGCTATTTGTCACTCCTTCAGCCAGAGAGTCCTGCAGGAGAGACGTAACAAGTTGATTCTCAGGGGCCTTCTTAAGCCGGAGGGCTCTCCGGCTAAGTCGGCTCCACAAAATCAACAAAACCTGCCAAGGCCCAGGCTTCTGTATCTAAGCCTGCGGCCTCGGCTCCAACCCGTACTGAGTCGAGATCGCGGCTGGAGCCGATTCTGGCTTTAGCGCCGGCACCGATGGCTATCGGTGCCGAACCTATTTTGACCGCCGATGTCGGCTCGGATCGGCTACAACACTCATGTGGCACAGGCATGGGTCTCGGCTGCGATCGGCTGCGACACCGTTACTTTGGTGGCTGTATCGGCTCGGCTGGAGCCGATACATCAACGTTCTGTCGGCTCGAAGTCGGCGCCGACAGGATCTGTAGTATCGGCTCCGATGGCTCCTTCCAGGAAGAGGGCGGGGGCTCCTTCCTTGGGGCCGGTACTTGCTCGGCCGCCTCTTCTATCGAACGGAGCCATCGGAGCCGATCTTCAAGGTCATCCAGGTTGTCAGATCATGACCTAGAGAGAGTGGTCAGTAGATTACTCAAGTCACAGGTACTGGCCCAAATGCTACACAGTCCGTCTCAGCAGACGACTGTTGGTCCACCCGTTACAGTTCCTCCTTCAACTCTACCCCAGAGCTTGGAGTTGGAGTCTTCGGCATGGTTACTGCTACGGCTGGAGGACGGATACCCCTTCTGTTCCTTCAGCCCCTACTCTTATCTCCTCTTCCTTAGAGGGATTCGGTGGTCGGGCTTCCATGGTCTCCTCCGAGGGGTGAGTGGCATTGGACCCTTGTCCGAGCCCGCTCTTCCCCTTGGAGCCTCGGCCTTGGTGAGCTCGGCTCCGACATCTGCCTCGGAGACTTCCCTTCGGTGGTCCCTGGGTTCCTAGCTCTTGGATCGGGTTCTCTCGGACCTGCCTGGGAGGGAGCATTGAGGTGATGAAGAGTGTACTGGCCACTGGTATCAGTCAGCAGTCTATTCCGTAGCTCCTCCCTCTATGGTACCTGTTGACATCTCTGCCACTTCTCTTGCTACAGGACCCAGAGATCCTCCGCCTCAGGTTTCCCCATTGGGAATTTCCCCTCTTCCGAGGATTCTCCTGATGTTTGGGAGATCCTCCTAGGAAGAGGACTTGTAAGAGGAAGCATGTAGACTCCCGAGTCTGTCACTTCGGATACTGACTTTGATGAGTCAGAGGGATCCCTAGATCCCCTCTGAGGATGTCTCCTTCTCAGACATCCTAGAACTTCTGAAACAGAGGGAAACTGGCCCACCAACAATCCCTCTGAGGATGAGTCAGTATACCTAGAGGCGTTTGGATCTCGGCCCTCCACCTCCTGGGTGTCTCCGCCTTCGACCCCTTATGCAGGTTATTGCACGAAGGCGTGGACAGCTCCTGACTCTGTAGAGCCAGTCCCTAGGAGGCCTTCTAAATTTATCACTGCCCCTAGTGACAAACAATTCCTTACCAAGGGTGTCCCCGCTGATGCCATGGTGGTGGCTGCGGCCACCAAAAGGAACTTGCAGATCCTTCGTGCCCGTCCATCCTCCTAATAAGGACTCTAGGACTATGGATAGGTGCAAGCGGATGTTTTCCTCAGCGACCTTTGCTATGCGTTCGCTGAATTATCTTTGTCACTTCACCAGACTCCAGAGAGATATCCTGAAGGAGCTGGGAGAAGTAGTTCAGGATCCTATAGCTGCAGGGGCTCAAGAAAAGATTGCTTTGCAGCTAGGAACCCTCAATTCCATTGCTAACTCCTCCATGCGGCTAATATCTTATGCTGCGGATGGAGCGAGTAGAGCCGCAGGCACAGGTGTGGCTCTTAGACGCCAAGCCTGGATGCGGCTATGTGATTTTGCGGATCCCTTTAAGGCGTCCTTCACAAATTCTCCCTTTGATGGGTCAGCTTTGTTTGGCCCTCAGGTGAAGGAGACATTGACCAGGTGTGAGCAGGACGGCAAGACTCTTTCTGCTGTTGGAGTCCATTTTTCCACCCCTTCTAGGTCTTATCCCAAAGGACAGAAGGGTGGGAAGATGTGGTTCCGTAAATCCCAAGGAGTCACGCCGGATTCACGTGGTCAGTTTACCCCTAGAGGCAGAGGGGTAACAACAACAGACGCTCTAGAGGCAGAGGGGTCGAAGAACCAGGGAAACAGGGAGCCTCTCTGATAAGCCCTTTCAGCATCCCTGAGGTGTTGCCCGGCTGTCCCTCCTTGGAGGCAGTCGGGAAGATTATCACTGTACCCAGAAGCCTGGCATTCCCTCACTCAAGACAGATGGGTACAGTCGATCATATCCAAGGGTTACATAATTCCTTTCGAGGAAAGTCCTTCCCTCAAGTTCCCTTCCAGATGTACCACCGGTCTAAGGGAGATTGCAGACTTAGAAATCGCAAAACTACTGCAAAAAGAGCCATTCAGCCAGTTACAATAGACCATTCAGAGCCGGAATCTACTCAAGGTTCTTTTGGTCCCCAAAAGTTGGGAGACTGGAGACCAATATTGGATCTCAGCAGACTCAACAAGTCTGTCAGGAAGACAAGATTCGAATGGTCACTCTTCAGTCAATTCTGCCCTTCTTACAGAAGGACAACTGGATGTGCTCAATAGATCTTCAGGATGCGTACTATCACATCAAAATTCACAGGCGCTCCAGGAGATTTCTCCGCTTTCGGCTGGGGTCCAGTCACTTCAGTTCAGAGCCCTGCCCTTTGGTCTCACTACAGCCCCAGAGTGTTCACCAAATGCATGGCAGTGGTCACGGCTCACCTGAGACGTCAAGGATTCCAGGTGTTTCCGTATCTCGACGACTGGCTCCTGTCAGCCACCACCAGGCATCAGCTTATACAAGCCAGGGATTACACAATAGACCTTTGTTCTCATTTGGGCATCTCAGTCAACCGAAAAGTCATCCTTATCGCCCTGCCAGTCTATTACCTTCATAGGCAAACTTAAACACTGTTCGGATGTCAGCTACCCTTACAGAACAAAGAGTTTCAGACATTCAGACTCATGTCAGGATCATTCTGGCCAGCAAGAAAGTACAGGCCAGAATGGTTCTAAAGGTATTAGGTCTCATGGCTGCGGCCATTACTCTTCTTCCCCTGGCTCGATTCTACATGCGCCTCCTTCAGTGGATGCTGTTCACACAGTGGTCATACCAGCAACTCCCAATGCGTCACCAGATTCTGGTGACACAAACATGCAAAGAACATCTTGCTTGGTGGATCACATCGTCTCAGGTTCACCAAGGCAGGTGCTTTGTACCTCCGTCCCCGATAGCCACTGTCACCACGGATGCCTCCCTGATCGGGTGGGGGGGTCATTATCTGGGCAGGATGGTTCATGGGACGTGGCAACCGTTCGATTACCATCTGCACATAAATGTCCTGGAGATGAGAGCAGTGCTTTTAACGTTGCAAGCCCTCAACGACTTTCTTCCCGTAGGGACAATTGCAGTCCACACAGACAACATGTCTGTAGTTTGGTATATCAACAAACAGGGCGGAACCAAGTCCTACCCCTTGTGTCGAGAAGCGCTCAGACTATGGCAATGGGCGATCTCCTCTCATCGGTTTCTGGTAGCAACGCATATCCCTGGGAAAACCAACATTATAGCGGACAGATTGAGCAGAGCTATTCTCATGCCTCACGAGTGGTCTCTCAAGCAATCCATAGCGGAAGAGATTTTTCTGGAATGGGGTCGTCCATGTTGCGATCTTTTGCTACTCCCCAAAACAGCAAATGTCCAGACTTCTTCAGCCTCTTCCCTCTATCAGGCCATCCCCCCAGAGACGCTCTGACCCAGGATTGGCCCCAGGGACTTCTTTATGCCTTCCCTCCATTTCCTCTGATCCCTCAGGTGATCCAGAAAGCTACCGTTTGAGAGCCAAATTGATTCTCATTGCCCCTTACTGGCCTCGACAAGTTTGGTTCCCGTTCCTCCATCATCACCTTTTGGTGCAGCCGTGGCATCTGGACCCGGTGCCAGATCTACTGATTCACCAATCCGGTCAGCTGCACCGGTCAGTCCCTTCTCTCAACCTCACAGCATGGTTGCTCCACTTCCTTCCTTAGCCAGGCTTCCTTTGATCTCTAACCCAGTTAGAGATATCATAGTAGCTTCACTAAAATCCTCTACCAGGAGGATTTACACAAGCAAATGGAAACGTTTCTCTTATTGGGCTAAGGCCCAAAATATTGATCCTTTTACTGCCCCGGTTCAGGCAGTTCTGGACTTCTTAGCAGAGATTTTTCATGCAGGCTCCTCTTCTTCCACAGTCAGAGTTCAGTTGGCTGCTATTTCTAATTTTCATGTCGGGATAGCAGATCATAATATTATGTCCCATAGGCTCTGCAGGGCCTTCTTGAAAGGAATTTTCCTACTAAAGCCTCCAATCAGGAATCCTCCTCCTCAGTGGGATCTAAATTTAGTGCTGACATCCTTGATTCTTCCCCCTTGAGCCAGCTGTTTCTTGTTCCCTGAAATATCTTTCTTGGAAAACTTTATTCCTAGTGGCTATTACATCTGCCAGAAGGGTGTCTGAACTTCATGCTCTTCGGTTCGACCCCTATTTGATTTTTCACAAAGACAGAGTATCTTTGAGAACTAATCCATCCTTTTTACCTAAGGTCGCTTCAAAAACAATCTGAATCAATCCATTGATCTCCTGTATTTTTCCTAACTATTCAGATAGAGCTGAACAAAAGCTACATTATCTTGGCGTCCACCGTCAGCTTAGATATTATTTGGACAGAACAAAAAATTTAGAAAATCTGATCAACTTTTTGTTTCCTATGCGGATAATAAAAAAGGCCTTCCTGTTTCTAAAGTGACTTTGTCCAGATGGCTTTCTTCGGTCATCACTGAAATTTATACGATCTGGGGAAAACAGCTGTGCTCAAAACCTAAAGCACATTCAACTAGGAGTTTAGCTACTTCTACAGCTTTTCAAGCTAGACTGCCTTTGGACACTATTTGTGCAGCGCCACTTGGGCCACTCCTCACACTTTTGTTTCCCATTACAAATTGGACTTGGCCTCCAGGGACAGAGCCAGTTTTGGCTCTACAGTCCTCAAGAGTTTGTTCCATTGAGCCACCCAGGATAGAGGTGCTAGGGGCGGTCCCATCAAGCAAGAATGAAGGCGAGATTGACAACTTAACATTAAGAAGTTATGTACCTACCATAACGTTCCATGTTAGTTGTCTTCTCGCCTTCTTTCTTCGACCCTCCTTCCCCTGGCCTGGACAGACCTTGTATAAGAAACTATTATGCTAAAGACCATTCAGACCTGGTCCTTTTTCCATCTGTAAGTTTCTTCTTCCTTTGGGAAGTATTTTATGCTTGGTGTTATTGCCCTTTGTCAACAAACGAGATCTGGGTACTTACTGCCTTGCATCATGGGATATGGGGCTGCCTCGAGCTGGTAAAAGGAGTTCTCGAGCTAAAGCAAGTGCCGAGTCGGAGCCGAGGATCGGCTCCGAACCCATCAAGCAAGAAAGAAGGCGAGAGAAGACAACTAACATGGAACGTTATGGTAGGTACATAACTTCTTATTATATGTTGCCCATATATATGTCTGTGTATCACATGCATCAGATGCAGATATATCACATATGGGCCACCTACAGCTAGCTGAGGGTAATCCTGTCTGATGGGTGTGTGTAGAGACAGTTAAGCTGTATATAGTTGTCTGTATGCAAAGACATATATGCACAATACAGTTATAAAGTCAGATGTAGGTTTAGACATGGGCTGTAATTCTCTAAGTGTAGGAGCATGACCAGTATGACCTTCAAAAGTAAGAATGGGACTGCAGTCCAGAGATAGTTGTACTCCGGACCGGGGTTTTGTCTGCTGCAGCCATACCTCTCAACCTGTTAGTGCAAGAAATCTGGAGATAGTCTGCCAAAATGGGGGGGGGGGGGAGCAATGGCCCAAACATAGGGAGATACTGTAACTATTGCTCTTATAAATGTAGAAAGTTGCTAGAGTAACAGGGTTTGTTTTAGCAGACATTTATGACATCTGCCACTGCAATGTATTGTTTCATTACTTACTGACAGAAATCCTCAAATCATCACAGTGATTTACCTGAGAAATACAAGCTGTATGATGCACAGACCAAAATTATGAGACAAACTATAGACATCCTCGTCCAATCTGGCCAGTTGAGAAGTGTGGCTACAGCCAATTGGCTGATGAAGCTGTGTAAACAGACCAACACCTCAGTGATATGCTGGCTGGGGATCCCCTGCTTATGTGGTATTCCTCTTAACCAAAAAGTCATATCCTGCTGTGGGTACAGAGTGCATTCTACTTCGCAGAGATGTCCATTATATATGCGCTATATTCCACATAGCGCTGTGATTTCCAGGTATGTCAGTGGCAGAGCAGTATAAAATAATGTGGTGAACCACTGACAGACATTTGTTGATATGTTGATAGGCTGATATGAGGTTACTAGGCTCTTGGCCCTGAAGCCTTTATAACCCTCGCAGACAAGAGTGTAGCCCATGTTAAGACATGTCAGCATGCAGCAGGGACACAGGTGGAATCACAGGACTGTATTTTCTGTTTCCATGCACTTAAACAGGGAGCACTTCACAAGGGGTATTGAGGTACTCTGCTTGATGTGGACAGGGAGTGTATTCCACAGATGGGGAAGGCAAGGGCCTTTGCCAGAGGTCTGAAAGCCAAGTGAGACAGATGCAGGCCATCTCTAGCAAAGCAGCATGGTCTGTCGATCATATTTTCCCAGGCTGTCAGGCAGTGGATCCCCCTGTGATCTGTCATACCAACAAGCCCTATTGATATCACAGACCAGGTTGATGCTGCGCCTACAGGTTGATCGAGTGGCCCTTGACTTCCAGATGTGCAACACTCCCATCAAGGCAAGGTCTGAATTGCTTTGTATGCCAGACAGAGGTCACCTCTGACGAGTCTGTATGGAACTGAGTAGAGGGAAGAACTGTCTGTGTTGGGTAGGTGTTTGAGGTCCTGGATTCTCTCTATGAGGAACCTCTGTGATCTCTCCAGCTGCTGCATGTAGTTTGTGAGGTACATGCTGATGAGGCCTTTGTACAAAATAATTGGCCTTATAAAGTTAGAATACATGGATCTTATGACCTCTTTGTCCCTGGATGAGATACCCTTACTTTTGAGTTGGCACATCTATGAAGCTTTCTGTACAACAAAAGCTACATGGTGCTCAGAATGCAAGTTGCTATCAACCTGGGTGGCCAAATGCCTCACTACTGATTGTGTATATAGGACATTGTTGTTAATGTGATAATATGTGGGGACATCAGTCTCCCTGAAGGGGATGATGATGCATCTGCAGGTATTCAGCTTGAGGCCATGTTTCTGGCAGCAGTCATTTGTTTTGGTGAGACCTTGTTGTAGGACATCCACATCACTTTGGGTATTGATATCTGTTCCCAGTTTGCAGTCATCTGTCAACTTGGTCAGCCATAGGCCAGTGTTTTTGGCCTGCACCTCAGGGAAGTATATCCTGTATAGCAGAGGCCCCAAGACTGATCCCTGGGGAATGCCATTCATTACAGGTGTACTGCTTGAGTTGGCTACTCCTATTATTATTATGTAGATTCTGTCAGTGGACCAGATTGCTACCCATCTGGTAACCTATGGATTGATGCTTAGTTGACAGAGTTCATGTACTATGGCCATGTAGGGAATAGTGTGTAAGACTTTGGCCAAGTCAAGGTGGCCGGTGTGCACCATCTTTTCCATATCCATACCTTTGTTGGCTGTCTCAGGAAAGTCAACCAGATTTCACTGACATGCCTCCCCTTTAGAAAGGCAGACTGTGTGGGGTCGAATATTTGGAGTTTGCCAATGTCCCTATTAATGAGGTCCATGATAATCCATTGCATGGCCTTGCAGATCAGGCTAGTTAGGCTGATGGGTCTTTAATTTCCTGGGTCAGTGAACACTGCACCTTTGTGTAAAGGGATGACAGTGGCTGTCCGCCACTTGGCTGTGACAAAGACAGTACTTAGGATTTGAGTAGGGTGTGTCATGGTGCTGCCAGTTCATGCCTGAGTTCATGTAGGTTGCAGCCTGGGATGTATTCAGGTCCCATGGAGGCAGTCTTTTTTGCTTTGAGAGGGCACTGATGCCCAGTTCCCTAGTGATAAGGGTTGGCTGGTCAAGTACTGGGGATGTCCTGTTTTACTGATGGGGGCAGGCAGAGAGGAGACATTTCTGCTGAATCTGTCAGCCAGTAGATTGGCTATATCTACAGCATTTGTGTATGTGGTGTCCTTGACCACCAGTTCTGTACAGATCTGGGAGCTTCCTTTGTGAATGCAGACATATGTGAGGAAGGCCTTATGATTGTCTGTCTTAGATGTGGGCAATTTGAACTCAGAGTTGTCTTTAGAGGGTTTCACTGGTGCTGTTATTTGTTTGTTCAGGCTAAGGGGTGATTACTTCCAGTTGTGCACCAGCTCCTTCTCGGTCCTGGACAGCAATGTTATCCTTTTATTATATAGTTCCTTTATTGCAGATGTTTCCAGACAGGTTTACTCTCCCTTGCGAATGATGATGCTGTCTTGTCAGGTATTCCTGATTCCATGCATCTCTCTATATATGCTGGTATAGTACTTTTGTGTACATTTGGACATTGGCGCCTGTTCCTCCAGTGGGGTAGGGGGCAGTCCAGCTGTTTATACCATCCCTCTGGTGGTTGTGATCAACTCGGGAGACATTTTCATTTTATCATGGCTAGAGGGGGATCAGGAGAGATGGTGATACTAAAAGTGACAGTTTTTTTGTCGGATCATGCCAGGGAGGATGATACTATAGGAGTGCTGCAGTGGTTACTCATGCTGGTTACTGCCAAGTCCAACATATGTATCATCTTGTGGGGGTATCAAGTAGCTGTCCTAAGGATTTAGCCTCTGTGCATGTCTGTTCTGGCATGGTTGGTTTTCCAATCAATGGTTATGTCAGCCAGGATCAGGGTAAAGGGTTGAATCTTGATAGATTTGTAGAGGGCCAGATATGTGGGGTGGGTACCCTGAGTCAGATGTTGGCCTGTAGCTACCTATAATTTGCATAGGGTCTTGTCAATGGTTAACTGCACTTGGAGTGTCTCGTGTGTGTCAGACTGTTTGACCAGCCTGGAGGTGTGTGCCTGTCTAATATATAATTTAAACTCCACCTTTGCTGCCCACATTTTGGGGTCTATCTGTGTGATAGGATGAGTGATCAGGTAAGGATGGGTTGCTCTCCGCAGCTGTGGCCCAGGTTTCTGTGAGTGCATAAATGTCACCATCTTCCGGCTACAAATGCTTGCAGTGAGTGCATTTTCCTGTTTAGACTCCTAGTATTTAGTGGCATGGCCTTTAATTTGCATTTTGTTGAGTGTTTTTTGTGGGTAGCATGGACCCCATGACTGTCCCTAAAAAGGCACTATGGGGAAGGAAAGGGCCTTTGCCAGAGGTCTGAAAGCCAAGTGAGACAGATGCAGGCCATCTCTAGCAAAGCAGCATGGTCTGTCGATCATATTTTCCCAGGCTGTCAGGCAGTGGATCCCCCTGGGATGACAACAATAAGTATGCCAATTGTTACTGACAATCATTTTCTATTTGTATTGAGCCATGATTCTGGGTTATGGTAGAATGCTGCTTAAGGCTAGGGATATTATCTGCATGAGACACATATTCAGCAAGATGAACCATGTCTATCTTCCTATATTCCAGGGAAGTACATCTAATGTCGTTCAGACCGCCGTGTATTAGGACAGAGTCATAACAGTACCTGTTGTGGAGTGACGAGTGCATGTGTGATATGGTGGAGTCTGGCACCTGACAAACAAATAAGTATGACTTTTTCCTTATCCAGCCTGGTGAGAGGAACATCTGTGTGTGTCACAATGGAGTCCCCTATGAGTAATATGTTGGGTGTATGGTAAGGCCTTAGTGGTTGCGAGACACTGGTGTGTGGGCTATGCATTTTCTCTGGGGTGTGTAGGTTTGTAGAGTTCTCATGTGTTTTTGCCTCTGATGTGTCCTTTGTTTGGGTTTTTGTTTTGTTGAGGACCTCCACTTACGTGGGTGTGTGTTTTGTAGTTGTGGGTGATGTTTACTGAATCCATACACTACACTGCAGGGCACCTATGTTACTGCACAATCTGTTCTGGTGTGCACATTCTCCATTTGTCTGGCCAGTGGTTTCCCTTCCCCTTATGTGTGTCTCTTTGTCCTTCTGTAGTCCAGTCACAGGCTTTGCTCACAATGGCTGCTGTATTTGTATTTCTGGTGTGAGCGGGGTAGATGCAGTAACATCACACAGGGTTATGGACTTCACACCTCTGAGTGTACCTATTTAGCAGGTTGTCCATCATTGCACCACTACATCTGCTGTGGTCCTCAGAGCGTTTGTGTTCCTATGTTATTATGAGGTTACATGTTGGCCTAGCTGTCAAACCATTACAGACTGACATCTGGACAGGCCCATATATGACAGTCAGACACAGGCCCACACATGGAGACAGAGTGTTAATAATGCTGTGCCAAACATAGACAGTTGGGAGATCGGTTTGGCATTTGCTTGCTTTTTCTTATGGGTATAATGTCTGCTTCTTCACTGTCTGCAATTGATGTTTTGATATGAACCTTTCTTGTTTTGCAAATAGTTTGGCAGGCAAATGCAATGTTAGGACAAGCCGAACAGATATATGAGGCATACTTGTGCTCCTTCTGTGACAGCTTGTCATTCCAGGGGTATGGATGGTGGCCAGTGATTTGTTGTCAGTGCTGATACAGTAAGGTGGCAGCCATTTATAATCTAGCAATACAAGTACTTTCAGGTACCTGCTGTCCTACTAGGTACTATACCTCCCAACCTCTTAGAGACAGAAATCTGGACAAAGCCATAAATAATTGGTGGACAAAGGCCCAAAAATAGGGACAATTTTTAAATATTGCCCTTACAAACTTAGAAAGTTGATACAATAACAAGTTTTACATTAGCATGCATTTTTCTAAAGGGTATGAAGTTTGAAACTAAAATCTGTCTTTTTCTGACTTTAGTCTTTAATGATTTGTCAGAAAACCACAATTTCATGAACCAAATATGATGCAAAAATCTGGACATTCTGCAAAAATCTGTACAGTTCAGAGGTATGCTAGGCATTGTGTAGATTACTCTGAGCTGTGTACTGCCCATATGTGTGGCCTCCTGTCCCTGACTTGTCCATCTTTCCTGCAGTAACGGATATTGAATTCTGGGCAGTGTGTACAACTCCTACCGTAGGTGTAGCTGACATGCAAAATAGTTGGCACAGAAAGTTTTGGAACATGGACGCTGTCAACCACAGTACTATACCTAGGCCACTAGGCCACAACAGCCAAGAGTAAGTGCTGCCCACTTCCTGACAGTGTTAACCACACACATATACATAGCTCATTGACCCCTGCATATTGTGGACATGCAACAAGTTATCAAGTTGATTGAGACAGCCCTGGAAATGTATGCTCTGCTGCTATTACCCTACAAACATAAATGTTACTGCATTTCTATGGGAACACGAGTCTGTTGGGGGGGTGCATAACTGTCAACTGTACACATTTACACAGACTATGCAGATGTTGGCTTTACATTTTGGTTCCATTTAGCGTAGTGTTGTGCCTGTATTGGAGAATACTGGCAAATCACTAAAGACCAAAGGTTAGAATGTAATGGCAGACCTTTGAGTTTCAGACTTCATACCCTTCAGAGACTTAATGCAACTGCAAGACCTGCTGTGATATCACTGTGTAAGTCTATAAGAGGAATATTTCATAATTGTTCCTATTTGTGGGCCTTTCCAGACATTTCTTTATGGTTTTCTATGGCTGACTTGCTGGGAGAGGCTGAGGGGTGAGTATGGAACCCCAACATTGACATCCATGCATGTGACCTGTGACCCCTCAGTTTGTTAGTCCCCCACATGCACTGCAGTGAGTGGAAGAGATGCATATTGCTGTTTCTGTCCTCAGGGGTGCTGGGGAAATAAATGTGCTCACTGGCATGTCTTAGCATGACATCCAGGAACTGTTGGAGTACCCTAGATGCAGATGCCTATGAGACCCCCATGATGTCCCCAATAGGTCTTTGGAAAGTACCTGTAGCTAGTATTCTTAAGGCTACACATACCTTGGTTTCAACTGGGATGAGTTCCCCTCTGTTGGCTCTGTGTCTGAGGTAAGACCAGCAGAGCTCGGTGAGTTGCTGCAGTATGTCCCTGTTCACCCTGTAGCACTCTAGTATCTTCAGCTCATGTAGCCCGTGAAAGGTTACCCTGGGTCTGGACACTCTCCTCTTCCTCATTCTGGGCCGGTTGTCAGCATCAGTCTGCAGCACACAGAGATGTAGCAAAGCAGCAGCAGCCCCTATCATTTTGTCAGTTAAAATTCCCAAGTGTGTACTCCAGTGGTTCAGAGTTTGTGGGAAAAAACAGACTGAAGGGTGTTTGCATAGTTTATACTTATGTGCTGCAGATGTTGCCTGTGTGATTGGGTGACTATGATACATTCCACCTGCCAGCGATATTATTGAGGGGTTTGAATGGGCCACTGTGAGTGGCAGAGGCCTTATTACTTATTTGTAGTTGATTGCTTTCATTCTGCTATTTCCTGTTTTTTTTTTCACATTTCCACCCCTTTTAAGCCCCATGGTGTGCTGCACAAATTGTTTCAGCTAGTGTAAACATTGCTGAGCAGAAAGGGCCCTCCCCAGGATATGAACACACTCATCATTTCTTGAACCAGCTAAGCAGCCTCAGACACACACCCTTGCTTAGCTAAGTGCAAATAGAAGCTGCGTAGCTCCAATGTGCTTACACCAAGCATGACCCCCCCCCCTTTCATGTCAGCTGCTTCTTCTGCTTATACCACTGTATTATAGCTCTTACATGGTTAGGTACCTGCGGACACAGTCTCCCATTTTGCTATTCAATAAATTTAGCTCATTTACATACCCCTACTGGCTTATACCCTAGTTACACCACTACACCAGGGCCTATATCCTTAGCAACCACTGTTACCTGTCATTGTTATGAGTCTTCATGCTGCCCAGTATAATGGCAAAATTAATGTTTCACATTTAATTGCCTTTTTGCTAATTTTCTTTTTTATTTTTTGCATAATCATATTTGTGCACTGCTGTGCTCCGCTTAAACCGCTGAAATCTGCCAAAAAAAAATCTTTTGCTTTTTACAATTTTTCAACCGTTTGGCATGCCAGTCGCCTGCCTAATGAACACAATACATGTTTTAAGTTGTCATGCCCCCGTTCTTATTTTTGCAGTAATGTATGCAGTTACTAACCACATACATTTCTCCTGCAGACACGGCTCCAACACGGATGCCTGTCTGCTTCCTGGATCGCAAATTCACCACATTTGCATGGTTTTCACCAGCAAGTGAGGTGATTTGCATTATTCCATTGCGTCCATGCTAGAATAGTGCTGGGAGGCTCGTGCATGCCTCCAGCTTTATTTACTGGATCGCACAGGCTCCGAACTCTGTGTTCCAGCAATGCCACTATGCCTACACGGTGTGTAGGCTTTATTGAACCCTGGGGCAAGTTAATGTCAGGAGGTGAACATCAGACCTTTTACTTTAAGGATAATATATTAATCACTACATCAGAAGACATTCACAACACAGAATGGAAATATTGCTGCTTTAGCCTCCTATTTTTCAGTTCTGGCTTGATCCTAATAAATTTAGTCAAGCTACAAGGAATGTTGGCTGGCAGCTCAAGTTCTAGAAGAGTTCACGCCTGTCAAGCAGTAAATCAGCATCCCCTCCTCTTTCAGAAGTTCTTATACTCTCCATCATATAAAACACACATTTCTTAAAATATGTATATAATGTGGAATGTTTGTATAATGCTTTGTAATTATTATACTTATTATAGCATATACATGGTTTTGTATCCTTTGCTGAAGTTTCCTGCCTATTTTACCAACGTAGAAAGCATTACAGGAGATGCATGCAGCAACAAAAACAACATTCTTACTACCACAATTGAAATGTTCTTTAGCACCATATGTTTTCCCTGTTTTCTCATCACAATAATGTGGACTGTTAGCAATGAACCTGCAAGCATTTGACATGGTCCCACACAAACAACTCATCTCTGTACTCAATAACCTATCCTTCTCTCAATCAGTCACCAACTGGTTTCAGAGTTACCTGTCTGACCGCCAACAATCCATTGTATGGCAAAATTACATATCTCCCCAACTACCTTTCTGTATTGGTGTTCCCCAAGGATCCATCCTTGGACCCCTACTCTTCTCTATTTTCACCAATAATGTAGCCTCTGCTACCAAACATGGCACACTCATACAATATGCAGATGACTCAACCATCATCTGCTCAGCCCAGTCCCTACCCCAACTGCAAAAGGTCACACAAGATGCCTTTTCTTATGTTGAAACTTGGCTATCTGATGGCCAGTTAATACTCAACCCAAACAAAACTAAACTCCTCATCTTCGAACCCACCAATCATACTCAAAACAACTCTCACTTTAACATCACAGCAAAAGACAACACCACTATCCACCCAATAGATCACACCAAATTGCTAGGAGTTGAAATAGACAACAATCTCAAATTTGACATTCACATATCCATGACCATAAAAAAGTCCACAAAAAACGAGGAGCCTTATACAGAAATAAGCAACTCCTCACCAAAGCAGCTAGGATTTCAGTTACAAATTTGCACCTTATCTCCACCCTACTTTATGCCTCTCCAATATATACCAACCTAAGGCAATGCGAGCTAAATAAACTCGAGACCTGCTACAGCAAAATTGCCAAATTCGCCACCAGGGCATCCTACCGTAGTCACCACTGTCTCTCACTTACTGAACTAGGCTGGCTAGAACTCCCTCACCTCCTTCAATGGTATCAACTCGCACTCGCCCTCGCCCACAAACTAGTAAACCATCCTCTAAAGGTCCCATCCTTCCAGTATCTACTCCAACCCTATCTCACCACCAGACCACTACGATCCAGCAACAAAAATCAGTTTACAGGTTACTAGAGCCAATAACACTGCTGGAGAAGCACTATTCTCCAGCGCTATAGCCAAATTATGGAACATCCTCCCCCCCACAATAACCTCTGTGCCATCATGCACCCACTTCAAAGCTTTACTTAAAGCGCACCTAAAAACATGCTGGCTATGTCCTTGTAAATCTCCCCTCTAACTTCTCCCACTCCATCTACCCTCTGCCTCTCTTCCACCCCACAAACTACCTTTGATTACAGCAAGCTCTGATACTTCCATGCCTATCTACTTATTATACGGCAGTAACTTTTTATAGTAACAATTGTTAATATCCGCTATGACTTCGTGGATAGAACAGATGCTAGTTATCTGTATATGTATTATGTTCTTCATCTGTAGCTGTGTTTGTAATATTTTAATTGCTAGGATTCTTCATCTGTAACTATGTCTGTAATATTTTAATTTGTGGAGCTTTTCTCCCTGGGCCTCTGCTGAAAATGGACCTGCGTCCAGTCGGACATTCCCGGTCAACATATGTAAATAAATAAATAATAAAATAAATAAGTGCCACAAAAATACAAGAATATGTTCCCTTCTTTTTCTTTGTGACTCCCCCCAGCACACACTGTATTATTCCTTTCTAATGCACTTTTTCAGTTATCACCCTTGATGTTATAAAAGTAAGGGTTCTCACACGCAGCCATAAAGGTGTTTGCATTACTTTTCAGAATCTTTCAATTGTTTCTTCTAATCACTTTTAATAGTGAAACTATACACTCTAAAGTGTATTCTCATTCCCAGGGTACTGACTTGTTCACGGTCATCAGTAACTAAGCATTGACAAGTTGGTTCCCTTTTAACTTCACCCCCTAATAATATGACTTTGAATTTTCCTGCTCTTTAATGATGTGCCAGTATTTCAGCTGCAAAGCCTCTGAATGTCCAAGAACATTGACTTTCTAAGACTATGTAGGTACAGTCAAAGCGGTAAAACAAAACCCCAGCTGCAGACATGCATGTTTTTTACCTTTTCAATACAGTATAAGTGGATTGTTTATCTGTACTTTAAAAACACAGAGCTAAAATCTGATGCTCATAAACATTAGGATGCTTGCAAAATATCCCAAACAATATCTGAACCAAACATTAAAGAGCTCACACAGACAGACCACTCAAGAAAAATTGTAAGAAAGACCCAGCAAAGCTAGACTCTTCGTTATTTAATACCATAAACCTCTTGTAGTGGAGGCACATGAGATATACACAAATGACCCTTAAGGACATACAAGTGTTTCACCAACTTATGCAATTGTTTTGAGCCCTGCTTTGTTTTATTTATTCCAACAGAATATAGTGTGTTCTTCTGTGTGGTCTGCCTTTCACTTAACCGTATGACAAACTCTGGGACAACCCCAAAGCTGTTTTAATTAGTTTTAGATTCACCAATAATAGCTTTGCCTTATTTGGTTGGCTGTGCCTGACTTTATATTACCTCCTTTGGTAGACTATAAGTTGATTGGCTTTCTGGTTGTATTTTTATCATTTCCTAGATGCCAGTTTGGAAGATTTTGTTGCCATGAATTACTTTGCTTACTCTGTTCTGCCATTGTGAAGACTGACTGGAAATCATTGTTTGAAAAATCTTGCTTGCTTATAGGCATTTTCAGTTCTGAGCATTTATACTGAAGCTTTCCAATATTTGTTTTAGGCAACAAATTGCTGGTTGCCTCTGTGATCATTATGAAACACTTTTGTCTCACTGTATGGTTTACTTCCCATTTCAAGATTTGCAGCTTTTTTCCAACACTTAGCAGCCACATACTGAACATTACAATACTGTATTTTCAATTTGCCATCAGTGTGACAGTTTCATTGTTATCTGTTGTAAATTACTTGCCAATATAAGCTTCATTAATATAAATGAGGCTAATCATTTAAGTTTGTTTAGCCACAAGTATTTTTTCCCATATGTTTTACCGTCTTTGGTGGTAAATAGTATTTTGCATTAGTTTTTAATTATTTATTTTTATTAATTTAATTAGTATTTTTTTTTACCAGGAAAGTCCAGTTGGAAGAGTTACAGAGCCTGTTTTCAGTGGAGACCTTGGGATTAACGCTCCAGGCGCATGTCTTTGGAATGTGGCAGGAAACCAGATCACACCCACACAAATGCAGGGAGGACATGCAGACTCCACACAGAAGGCACCCCAGCCGAGAGTTGAACCAGACTTCTTGCTGTGAGGTGGCAATGCTAACCGCTGCACTACTGTGTTGCATGCGTCCTCCTCATGAGCCATCATCTATTTATATTTACCATACATTGTTTTCTCCATATCTGTTTCTTTTACTCAATTTAAGTTCTAGTATTTTATTTTACAGGTTTTTATGATTGATGCCTGATCTGGGTTTCCCTATACAAATGCAAAGATCGATTTTTTCAGTTCACTTTTCATTACAAATTATATACTGAAAATGGCGAGTGAAAAACCTAAGAAAACACACACAAAAATCTTTTTTGCAGGGGGCCAGACCTTCCTGCAATCCCCCCAAACTGTATGTACCAACTCCATGGTAGCAGCACAGTGGAGAAAAGGGGAAACCCCATGACAAGTGTACTGCCAGCTTGCACATTATAATATACTGTGAAGAAACTCACCCCGCTGTAAAATCTTTGAAATGAAGGTGTGTGATGGAGCAGTCAACAACTCATCGGTATGCTTCATGGCCTTTGTATCTTATTTGATAGTAGATTTCATTAGGGTGTTCCTGACCTTGCTGGGTCATATTTCTGCCTTAGAATAGCTTTTAATGTTCTACCATTTTTGCCCACATGCCTTCGTACATTTATTTTTCAGTTTTGTGGGTACCTTTGTATTTTGCAAATGTATTGGGTGGTTATTGAAAAGTAAGACATCATGGCATTCCAGGGTGTACTGTAGTGACAGCTGTTAAATTAAGTAATAACTGCCATAGGGTGAAGCAAACATCAAACTGTTTTGTGCCTGTTCTGCTTGCTATAGTCATGATTTTTTCTGGACACAATGGGCAGGTTGGAAGGTATGTTCTCCCATGATTGCGTATAAGGCATTACATATAAATCCAAGGCCCACTCACAACAATCCAAAGGAATCTTTCCATCCTGCTAACTGATAATAACCTCACATTTATAATAGAGATATTTTATTCAGTGTTCTAAATGGGACACTGTCAGGAAAGAATTACCTACCTGTTTTAGACCAGTACTGTAGGTGTCTCAGGTTTACAGTGGAGATTTCAACTCTCTTGAATATAGTATGATTTCAGGACAAACTGTAGGTTTCTTCTCATCTACAGTCAACCCAGTGTGAGAGGACTTCCCTGCAAGAGTTTCCTGACTTTCTCTTTAGCTTTGTTATACTACCAGATCGTTTTGGTTTTGGTGATTTAACAATGAGGTATCAATTACTTTTGTTAAATAATTCCACTGTACTATGAAGTAATTTTGGTCTGTTCATTCTTTATGTCTGGATCTCTAGTCAGGATTTTTTTTCCCATTTTATGTAAATGAGACACATGTCTCCTGTACTCACGAAGGCTTTTCTTAATCCTTGCTGTCTACCCAATCTGTAACATTCTTTGTTTTAGTAAGGCTTTTGAGAAATTGGTGTCTATACAGTTGAATTCATATAATACGTTTGAAACCTCCTTAATCCATGTGGGTTTAGATCTTAGCAGCAGCATTTAGAATGCCTTCTTTACAGTAACACTGTTCTCCTTAGATTTGAGAATGACCTTCTAATGGTGAGAAATCAAAAGCTGGATTCAGGCTTGGTCTTGCATAATCTGTCTGTTGCATTTGACACAGTGGATTACAATATCCTGACCAGACATCTACATGCCCACTCTGGCCTTGTTTGCACATTTCATAAGTGGGTTCCCCTTTTTTCCTCTCTCAAACTGTACATACAACATTCTCTGAGGAGTAATCTCTTTTAGCAACTATCTGCTGGTGTATAGGGAACATCAGGACTCATTCCTGGCTCTCTCATGATGTGCAGGCTTTAACTATGAGATGTCATTCAGGAGAGAGGTATTCATTACCTCTGCTTTTACATTGCTACTCAGCTATACCTTTGTCTGGAGTATGTGTCTGATTATATTGATTTTACTATTTCAGAAGAATGCTGGAGACTATCCATGCCAATGTGAAGACAAGTAACTTAAAACATAAGTCATTTAATACTGTTAGGCTATTGTAGATATATATACATATATATATATATATATATATATATATATATATATATATATATATATATATATAAATATATATAAGACCATCTAACTTGGTGAGGAGGGGTGGTTGGTGTGGCCAGTGTTACTGAAAATTGCATGCCTCAAAACTTAATCGAATACATGCCCTCCAGTTTTTTTTTTTGGTAATAATTTGAAATGTCAGAACCTGCTAGAGTGAGTCACGGAATATGTAGATTAAATGTGCAAAAAATCAATTACATGTACTAAGTACAGGATGCAGTTTCTCCACATATTCCTTTTTCTCTGAGCTATGGCAATCTCAGAGTTGGTGCATATAAGTTTGGGGGTGTGGAGGGTTGCAGGGGAGGCCTTGCCCCCTTCATAATGAAGTTTAAAAGAAAAGAGCAGTTTTCAAAATTCACACTTCTGTGTTTTCTGTGTTCTTTTTTCCCTACATTTCGGCACTTGGCATTCTGAGAGTCAAGATTTCAATGAGGAGCCTTCTTTTTTCAAATAGACACTTTTGAGTTTAACTCACCTGGATCTCCTTCTTTTTGTAGGACCCAGATAGAGAGCCTTAAGAGGATGATATTGTGGTGGTCATGTGTCTATACAGGGCTGTAGGTTACAGATTACAACACAGATAAATAGACTGTACATGGTAACAATGAGTTTTAATGGGTGAACACTCCTTCCTGTGACATTGGTCTTCTAAACAGGAATCAAGGAAATATTTGCACATTGACCTTCTTGGTGAAAAGTAAGGGAAGGCTTGCTTCTATTATTAGTCTCAGGGGTGCAGATAATTGTCTTAATTTTTGGTGTCATTATGGTGGTATACAATATTTGTCAGCATAGGAGGACACAGTTATCAACCCATTTTGCTTTGCTAAAGATGGTCTGCATCTGTTCCCTTTAGACTTTCAAATATTGGCTAAAGCATTGTCCTCCCCCACAGAATCAGTGCTAAACTGATAAACCTTCCAACATAGCAAAATCTATCAAAGGAAATCTAAAGGTATTACTACTCACTTCCAAGAATCTGAACAAGGAAGATGCATTCCCTAAAAGCTCTCCTTACCTTAGAGAATGCAGACATCTGTCTGATTACTGAGACATAGTTTAAAACCACAGAGAATACCGTTATTGCAAGGATTCAGTGCCTTCCATACATTTAGACCAGTTACTGTACAAACAGGAACTAAAGGCGGAGGTGTCTCAAGTCTGCATCAATAACAAGCACACGTCTAAGGTGGTCAAGCAGGATGATGCTTTGGAGTTCCTAAGCTCATGCTTAGGCCTACTGCAAACACTTATCCATTCAACCAAATACCATACTCATGGAGAACTTTTATTATCCCTGTATAAGCTGGAAATCCTACATGACCCCAGAATAGTAGGTGCAGAGATACCTAGACTTTGTAAACACAAACAACCTGGACAAGTTAGTGCATACACCTACTAGAGGTAGTGAACCTGGTATTCATAGGTTCATACTAGGCTATCTGCCCTAGGGCATTTATAAGCCTAGCCAGAGTGTGTTTGGCTTTCGCCACCCATTTTAAATGAATTTTGCTATGCTTTTTTTTTTGAGGTTAGTATACTGTGCCTCTGTCTAACAGTGACACAGAAGCCTGTGCATATTCACAAATATGGGAGAACACTGCTCCCAGTATCATGTCTTGTCTGGTAAGGTTAGCCCACAAAGCGATCACCTTCAAAATAAGAATCACTTCTGTAACCCCAGCAAACCCTTGCAATGGTTAGAAACTGTTGCAAGTGATAACCTGTCAAAATTTCAAACCCCTTCAAACCCAGATTACACAGCAGTTTATGTGGAATTATTCACAGAAGCTGTGTACAATCATTTCAATTATTGCATAATGGTTGCTGTGCCTACTAGAAGTAAGCCCAAAAATAAAAAGAAAAATGTCATAGCTAAAATGTGGAAGCATAACACCAGAAAAGATAAAAACTGTCTCATCAAAGTCAGCAAACAATTAACAGGGCTAATTAAGTCCAACAAAGCAAATGTTACTTTGGTAAATTGAGCCACATTCAAGGATCTGAGAGATATAACAAGTCTTCTGCTTGACAAATTCATCTCCAACGTTATCCCTGTCTCATCCCAGCCTTCACCCAGGAAATACCATCTAACATAATCCCTCCAGGTATATCAGCTGGGAGCTTGTCTTAGATGCATTCTCTAAGACCAAGAATGCAGCTTTATCGAGCACTGATAATATCCTAGGATGCCTCCAAAGTAGTCTGACCCATCAGGGCCACTGGTATCACTATTCAGCCATGGCCTCTGCACAGGCTTCATGCCATGTGAATGGAAGACTACAATGGTAATCCCTCTGTAAAAGGGAAAACCATCAATGGATCCCAGGAACTACAGACCCATTAGTCTGACTAGTTTCATATGCAAAGCCATGGAAAAAATTATCATGGAAATGATTAACAATGACCTAGGAAACCTTCAGACACTGGACCCAACCCAGTTTGATTTCATCAAAGGCAAGTCATGCCTACTGAACCTGCTGGACTTCTTTGAGAGGGTCACCAAGGCAATGAATGATGGCAGAACAGTACATACTGCCTATCTTGACCTAGCTAAGACATTTGATACAATACCCAATAAACAAACCCAGAGAATTAGGCATAAACCTCTTTGTAACTCACTGGATATCTAGCTGGCTCACAGATAGAACCCAGGAAGTTTGGACTGGAGAGATCACTTCCACAAAGAGGCTGGTCACTACTGGGTCCACTCCTCTTTAGCATCTATTTTTTTTGGAGGTCAAGGCCAATGTCAGGGGTCTCTGGCTTACTAATTTTGCAGATGATTGCAAGCTAGAAGCTATCATAGGATCTCCCCAAGAAACTTAACATATTACAGGAAGGTCTAACACAGACAAATGACAGGTGCCAAAGCCATATCTTAAAACCCAATGCCAAGAAATGCATAATAGTATCTTTTCAGAAGCTGGCCACCCAGAGAAACTACTTCAGTGATAAAAAATAAAGTAGATACAGTAGTCAGGTTTCTGGGACTCATAGATAGTAACCTGGCTTTCAACTAACGTGTATAAGGTTGTAAGAAAATCATTCTATGTCCCTCAACTTATAAGTAAAGGCATAGCATCTAGATCCAGGGAAGTCTTCATGCCACTATATTCAGCAGTCATCAAATCCATCATTGAGTATAATGCCATGCCACTTTCAGTATGTACCTGACCAGGCACATGCAACAATGTCTAGAGAGGTTCCACACAAAAAGAATACAAGACATAAACACAAAATCCTATGCAGATTGCCTCAAAGTCCTATCTCTATACTCTGTTTTTTACAGACTGCTGACAGGTAATTTATACCTTGCAAACAAGGCATCCTTGGACCCCGCTCTGATGGACTTTTTGCAAATATGCAAAATGAAGTAGTACATATTGAAGGGACCGGTACATATATCAGGGAATTCCCATTCTTTGGAATAGGCTTCCCATCCAGTGCCCTTCCCTAAAGCTATTCAGGTGCAACCTGGACCACTGGATGGGAGATCGGAAATTCACCCTGGTTTTACACATAGATCTCTGATGGACAAAGGCAGCTGTTATATCATGCCCTACCTAATGTACACCCCTTTAAATATCCTCTAAGACACAGTAACTCATGGGATACATTTGGCTGGCATGGCTAGGCAGTGGGAGTTAGCCTAGCAGACCCCTATGAACCTATAAACCTATTAATCCATACCTCTCAACCTCTTAGTGCAAAAAATCTGGAAAAGCCTGACAAAATGGTGGGACAAAGGCCCAAAATTGGGACATATTTTAAATATTGCTCTTATAAACTTAGAAAGTTGTTAGAGTAACAAGGTTTGTGTTGACATACATTTTCTGAAGGATATGAAGTCTGAAACTCAAATGTATGTCCTTATTGAGTGACTTCAATCCTTAGATCATCCCAGTGATTTGTTAGAAAACCACACATTTTATGAGGACTAGACCCAAAATATGAGTCAAAAATCTGGACATTCTGTGAAAATCTGGACAGTTGAGAGGTATGTATTAATCCATGTAAGAAATGTGAAGGGATGTTAAAGTAATGCACTATAAATTGACTAAATGATAATCATTGGGACCTAAACAGTTCCATCTGTGATGCTTCACATCTGTCTTGAAATGCTTTGTGAGTATTAAAATGATTCTTATGGGTATTTTAGTGAAGTTGAGCAACTGAAAGCTGTTAGGGAGGAAAGACCTACATAAAAATAAATGAGAAGAGTTAGGATGGAGACTTATTTATTACAGAGTCCATGATTAAGGGGGTGGGGGTAAGAAGAAGTGTTTACCCTTATACAAAAAAAATCACTAAAAAGTATTTTGTGACCCTTTAAAACTTTAAGCAGGACTCTTCAATACTGGTACATATGGAAGAGATTATATTGAGATTGATCTGGTAAGAAAATTGCTTGGAGGTGAATAGGACTATTTTACATTGTTTTAGGTTTAGGAACAGCTGTGATTCATGGATCTAGTTTTCAATTGACGGTAGGAATTTTTGGGTTATCTGTTGCAGTTTTTCCACATTCTTGGTTGAGTAGATTAGGGTTGAGTCATCTGCATTCTGGATGATAGTAGCATGTTTACTTGTGGTCTAGAGGTTGTTTATAAATATGTTGATAAAGACTGGAACCAGAATAGACCCCTGGGGATACTGACTGCTACAGTAAGAAAGGAGAAAATGTCTATTTATCATATCATAACCAGATGTCTGCCATTGAGATAGCTGTTAAACTAGGAGAGAGGTCATGCCACTAATCCTAATGAAGAGAGTTTATGTAGCAGAACTTGATGGAATACAGTATCAAAGGCCTTTAATAGGTCTACAAATACTGCAGATACAAGGTTGCCTTCATTTCTGCTTTGGGTGGTGAGGTGTAAAATGGCCGAGATACTGCTGTGATATATATGAAATCCATGCTGTATGGGAGATAGATTATTATGTGAATAGTACTTTTCTAATAGACATTGAGCTAATAATTGGAGAGATATTTAGAATTTCCATCTTTGTGCAGAGGTAATATTACAGTTGTCACCTGTCCTATTATCAGTGGGACACTCACGGGTTGAACTACTCATCCCATTGCCTGCTGTGCAAAGCAGCGGGATTTTTAAAATCCCACTTTTCGTTCACACCAAATCGCCATGGAAAAGTGGCAAATAACTTCCACTTTTTCCAGAGCAATTTGGTTATTTCACCAACCCAGACATACAGGCAGAGTTATTCCCTGTTAGGTGTGTGTGTTTTAAATTATGCAGCAATTGGCTACAATTCATTAAGGGGCAGGGACTGGGGCAGGAAGACCTCTACAAAGATCATGGCTGTAGAGCATTTTTGTATTAGCACCTCTACAGTAGCTAATACAAAGAGGACTGGGGTTATAGGATCATAGGAAGTTACTAGGCTATTGGCCCTGAGGCCCTTATAAGCCTAACCAAGAGTTTAGCCCATGTTTAGACAAGTCAGCACCCAAAGCCCCTGCCCAGGAGGGACACAGGTGTAATCCCAGGGGTGTATTTTCTGTTTCCCATCCAGTTATTCAGGTTACACTTAAAAAGGGATAATGAGGTACTCTGCTTCACGTGGAAAGTGAGTCTATTCCGCAGATGGGGGAGTCTCAGGGACACAAATCTGTCCTGCCAACAAGTCCTATTGATGTCACAGACTAGGTTGAGGCCGCGCATGCAGGTTACTCGAATGGAGCTTGACTTGTGAATATGTAGCAGTCCCATCAAGGTGGGGTCTGAGATTGCTTTGTATGCCAGACAGAGGTCACCTCTGAGGTGTCTGTGTGAAATTAAGTAGAGGGACAGAGTTTTTAACTTATCTGTGTAGTGTAGATATTTGAGGTCCTGGATTCTCATGGTGAAGAACCTCTGGTCTCTCCAGCTGCTGCATATGCATTGCGAGGTATATGCCAAAGGGGGCATTGTACTCAATAACTGGTCTTATAAGGGAAGAATACAGGGATGTTATGACCTCCTTGTCCTTGGATGAGATACCCTTACTTATGAGGTTGGCCATGTAGAAAGCTTTTCATACAACGGAAGGAACATGGTGGTCAAAAGTCAGGTTGCTATCAACCTGGGTGCCCAAATCCCTCACTGGTTTTGGCCTGCACCTCAGAGAAGTATATCCCGAATAACAGAGGTCCAAGACCGATCCCTGGGGTACGCCACTTGTTACAGGTCTACTGCTTGAGGTGGCTTCCCCTATTTTGATTAGGTGGGTTCTATCAGTGAGCCAGTTTGCTACCCATCTGGTAACATATGAATTGATCCTAGTTGAGAGAGTTTATCTATTATGCCCGAGTGGGTTATAGTGTCGAAGGCTTTGGCCAGATCTAGGTAGGCAGTGTGACCATCTTCATCTCGTCCATGGTTTAGGTGACTGTCTGAAAGAAGTCTACCAAATTTAACAGACATGACCTCCCCTTGACAAAGCCAAACTGTGTGGGGTCGAGTGTTTGGAGGTTGCCAATGTCCCTAATAATGAGGTTCATGATAATCCATTGCATGGCCTTGCAAATCAGGCTTTTTAGGCTGGTGGGTCTATAATTTCCTGGATGGGTGGATGCTCCACCTTTGTGTAAAGGGATGACAGTGGCTGTCCTCCACTTGGCTGGAACACAGCTGGTCCTCAGGCTTTGGTTAAAAAGGGTGCCTAATGGTGCTGCAAGTTCATGCCTGAATTCATGTAGGATGCAGTCTGGGATGTTATCGGGTCCCATGGTGGCTGTATTTTTTCCCTTTGAGAGGGCAGTGATGACTTGTTACCTAGAGTTAAGGGAAGGGGGGTAGGTACTGGGGATGTCCTGATTTACTGATGGGAGGGATAGAAGGGTGAAGTTTTTTCTGAATCTGTCAGCCAGTAGGTTGGCTATATCTAAAGCAATTGTGTATGTGGTGTCCTTGACCACCAGTTCTGAACAGATCTGTGTGCTTTCTTTGAGATTGCGGACATATGTGAAGAAGGCCTTATGATTGTCTCTAGTAGATGTGGCCAATTTGGACTTGAAGTTGGCTTTAGAGGATTTCACTAGTGGTCTTATTTGCTTGTTCAGGCTAAGAAGAGATTGCTTCCAATTGGGCACCTGCTTCTTCTTGGTCTTGGACAGCAATTATTTCCTTTTGATACTCAAACTAAGAACCAGAACCAAACTGTAAAGTGAATTCCACAGAGGCACGAGCTCAACCAGCAGCACTTTATTGCACAACGACACACAGGTTCACCACTACTGACCTAGGTTTCGTCCCGTAAGACTTCATCAAAGTGTGCTGAACTAAAAAACATTAAATACACTCAAATTATTCAATAAACCAATCAAAAAGAAAAACATCAATCAATAAAAAACAATTAAAAACACCCACAATTGAACTCCACCCAGTCGACTCAGACATAAAATAAGAATACTGAAACAGTTGATAATAAAATGTGAATGTTGAAATGTAAGAACTATGATGAAATTGTTGGAATGTGAAGACAAATGAAATAAATGTATATGCTTATTATAAAAAATGAATAAATAATGTAATATTATATATATAAAAGTATATACATATAACCATAACAAGAATTTAATTAACTATAAAGACATCAACCATCTGATGTCACCCTAATATATGTCTTAACCTCAAAAATGGCTTGATGGATATAAATTCATTCAAACCCGGATAATGATATGCATTCAGTCTAAACTGCCATTTCAGTTCGCAAACATCTAAGTGATAGTCAGTGGTCCTTCCCTGTTGGTCTTTAACCAATTGCTGTATAACACAAAATGAAATCTATTAATTCAATAATAATAATGTGAAGTTTTGATTGTTTATATTCTGTTTTTAATGTCTAAGATATGTGTAAAAAAATAAAATAATGGTAGAGCACTTTAAACTGTTCAAAAAAAGTTGATTGAATAATTGGTGCTGATTAACTGGAAAAAGATTTGTATAAATAAGAGTTAACAGCACCATTAATTTGTGATCCATTTGAAGGCGAAAAGCCAAGGTACCAGATCGCAATAAACGCTTTACTGGCATGGCACTGGCTTTTACTGTGTTGTTTTTCGTGATTGTTGACTCTCATTAGGATTTGTGGATTTGACTTTGTTTTTTGGCCAGTATTTGCTTTGCCTGTTATAATGCTGCCGAGTGGAGCTACTAACTCAGCGGGTGCTTCTTGCTTTGCAGAAATAGTAAGTGAAAGAGAAAGAAAGTTTTGTAGCTCCAATTTTGATGTCTGGAACATGGGCACTAATAAACAGACTGATGATCGTTTTTGTTCATTGGAGAGGCTAATGAACAAGGAGATAGCCTTGTTCCTAGATACCTGCCTTTTGGAAAAATATGTAGACCTAAATCTAACTCCTAGAGGTCTGCGTATTGAAAAATTGCCCGCTGCTGAGTTTACGGATGACGAACAGGATCTGCTTAACGAATGGAAGATGGCATCTCTTGAATGTACTAACAAGTGGCTCCGCATACTAATTAAGCGGAACCAGAGAGCGCATGAGAAGCTTAAAAAGGACATTCTGCATTTACAGGATGAGGTGGTGGGGGAGTCCTGTTTCAAAATGCAGTTTACTAAAATCACTGACAAAATCAGTAAACTGGAAACGGAGATTTTGTCACGTAAAAGAAATAAACTGATACGCGATATGAAGGATTATGAGAGCGGAGTCCTATTCTCATGGCAACGCGACACTTCACGGAGCAGATCCAAGGTTCGAAAAAGCCCGCGAAATCAACGGACACAGCGCAGTGTTTCAGCGTCTTCAGGGGAACGGGAAAAGAATCATGTCAGAAATGTGACTTTTTCTACTTCTACCAATGGACAAGGTGAATTTGACAATATGAATGGCTCGTCCTCTAATATTACTGCTGCTGATACTTCCTTTCAGACCAATAAATCTGGTCGAGGGAGAAATGGAAGAAAGGGCAGAAATCGATTTAAGGAATGAGCTAGTAAGTAGTTTAAATGATGATAGTTTATGTGTGGTTAACTTGTCTAATTTAGTCGTTAACCAGGCTATCAATTCAGTATTACTGAAGGGGAGTAAGTTTGTACCAACGTTTTTCTCCTCACTAAGTGACATTTACTTTGATCTTAAGAAATTCATTAGAAAATTGTACTTGAAAGTTTTTTTCTATGATGACAATAGCACCAATGAGAATGATGAAATGTGTAATACTAATGTTCATGATACCACCACTGAAAGTGTTGATAATGAATTGTTAAACTTATCAGTTTATGACTATGAAAATGCTGATTTTGATTTAATTTGTGAAGACATATCTAATAATATTGAGGATGGTGAAATGTTTGTTACAGGTTATGGTAAACTCACTGTTCCACCTATAGCATCTGAGAGCACTTTTACACCTAATATTAAAGTGCCAGCAATTTCTACCTTTTTTAGAGTAGTACTTAAGGAGATTACAGTACTAATGGAGAGTCTAAACAATGTTACTAAGTACTATAATTTAAACAAAGAAGAATGGATGGCACTAAAATATTTGAAAAAAATCAAAACAGATTTTATTTTCAAATGTGCAGATAAAGGTGGCAACTGGGTTATTTTGAATAAAAATGATTATTGTGAAATGGTTTTTGATCTGTTAAAAAATCAAGATGAATACATGTGTTTAAGGAATGACCCAATTGTTGAATTTAATAGTGAATTGTTAAATCTTTTGGAAAGAGGGGAGCATCTTGGTTTCCTTAATCAAAATGATGTAGGAAAATTATATGTTAAAAAAAACAATGACACCAACCTTCTATGCATTACCAAAAGTGCATAAAAATTTAACAAAGCCACCAGGGAGACCCATAGTTTCAGGCAAAGAATCCTTTTTGAGCAAAGTTAACATTTTTTTGGACTTCCATTTAAAAAGCTACTTGTCTAGAATTTCAGCTCACATCTTTAATACTCAAGATCTAATAGATAAAATTAGTGGAATCAAATGGGAAAAGAGCTATTATTGGGTAACTATAGATGTGAAGGCATTATATACTAACATCAAGAGAAGGTGGGGACTTGAAGCTGTTCAAAAGATGTTGGGAGATGGCCCTAGAACTTCTTTTTTGATATTATTGTTAGAATTCTGTCTCTCCCATAATTATTTTTGTTTTAACAAGGACTTTTTTCTCCAGATCAAAGGGACGGCTATGGGGGCTGCTTTTGCACCCTCATATGCCATACTATATATGGACTACTTTGAAAAATTATATATCTATTCAACTTCCTTTTTTCAAAAGAATGTAATATTTTACAAACGGTTCATTGATGATCTTATACTTATATGTAGTGGCGAGATCTTTGAATTTCTAGAATTTTTTGAGGAATTAAACAATAATGATCATGGTCTAAAATTTTCTTATGAAATGGATAGAGTTAGGATTAATTTCCTTGATATAACTTTGTTCCATGAAGATGATAAAATAGGATATAGACCTTATAGGAAAGAAACCTCGGTTAATATGTTTCTACATGCAGAAAGCATGCATTCGGAACATCTGATTTGGTCTCTTCCCTTTGGTGAATTTCAAAGGATTTTCAATCACACAAGTAATATTAATGATAGATATCTTGAATTAAATAAGGTTGAATCTAGACTATCTAAGAGAGGCTATAGAAGTGACCATTTGTTAATTTCTAAAAATAAGGTCTTAGGAATTATAGACCACTCAGATTATGAAGATAAAGCCCATTTTAGACAGGAGAGACGAAGTTCATCCTTCAGAGAAACAAGAAGTAATATTACATTTAGGGGAAGAAATACAGATAATATAAGGACCAGTGAGTCTAATTTATTTTTTGTTACTAGATATTCTCCTATATCTATAGAAATAAGTAATATCATAAGAAAATATTGGTATCTGATTTGTGAGGATGAAAATATTGGTTCAATTTTTCCCAAACATATAACCTTTTCGTACAAAAGAGGAAAAAAATTTAAAGGAACTATTAAATTACAACTTCTGTGGCAAAAATAATGTGGGAATTAATCAGAGTACTGTAGGTACCTTTTCTTGTGGACAGTGCAGTGTGTGTAGCAGGGTTAAAAATGTAATCAACATTAATGGTATATCTTTTAAAGCTAGACATTTTTTCAACTGTAAATCTACGGGAGTGGTATACTTGTTGGGTTGCTCTTGTCTTAACTTATGGTATATAGGTCAGACTAAAAGGATGGTTCGTGTTCGAGTTTTGGAACACATAAAAGATATTAGGAATAAAAATGATTATAGCCCAGTTGCCAAACACTTTTTGGAAAAACGTAAAGGTGATGCTAGTAGTTTAAAATTTTGTGTGTTAGGCCAACCTTTTAATTATGAAAATGGGGGATCAATTGTTCAAAAATTACTTGAACTAGAGACTAGGATGATTCTTAAATTCAATACATTGAAACCACATGGACTTAATCTAGAGCTAAGCATTTAATATCAATTTTTTATATACACACACAAAAACACACACATGTGTTTTCTATATAGTCATTATAGATTAATTATATAGTTGTTAATACATGAACTATCACAGAGGTTAAATTTGTTTTATTCCTATATATAAATGATTATATGTACATTTGTGCATATAAAGCAACAAAAAATTATTTATGCTAGTTATTCTTTATGTCTGGTAGATATAGGATATGTTATTTATAGTCTTGCTTTGATTCTTTTCATTTATTATTTGAAGTGATTTAATTTAATTTAATTTATTCTCTTTCACATATATATATATATATATATATGGTCATATCATTAAAAAACAGAATGATTATATATGAAATCTATTAATTCAATAATAATAATGTGAAGTTTTGATTGTTTATATTCTGTTTTTAATGTCTAAGATATGTGTAAAAAAATAAAATAATGGTAGAGCACTTTAAACTGTTCAAAAAAAGTTGATTGAATAATTGGTGCTGATTAACTGGAAAAAGATTTGTATAAATAAGAGTTAACAGCACCATTAATTTGTGATCCATTTGAAGGCGAAAAGCCGAGGTACCAGATCGCAATAAACGCTTTACTGGCATGGCACTGGCTTTTTCTGTGTTGTTTTTCGTGATTGTCACCCTAATATATGTCTTAACCTCAAAAATGGCTTGATGGATATAAATTCATTCAAACCCGGATAATGATATGCATTCAGTCTAAACTGCCATTTCAGTTCGCAAACATCTAAGTGATAGTCAGTGGTCCTTCCCTGTTGGTCTTTAACCAATTGCTGTATAACACAAAATTTGAAACTATGATCATTATGTGCTATGACATGTCTGGCCAGTGCATTAGTAGGCTTCTTATGCTGAATGTCCAATATATGCTCTTTTATCCTCTCCCTAAAACGTCTACAAGTCTTTCCCACGTAAAAAGCCATACATGCCTGGCATTTGGCAAGGTAGACAACATTAACAGAGAAACAATCATAATGCCCCAAGATGTTGATGGGTATGTTGTTAATCATAATATTGTTCCCTGTAGGCAAAATCTGCGCACATGTTAAGCATCTACCACATTTAAAATTGCCCGTAATTTTATTACCAACGTTATCTTTAATCATGGCACTTCTCTCAAAAATGTCCTTCAGGGCCAAATCTTTGTGAAAAATGAACTTAGGTTTACGTGCAACAAATCCTTTAAAATCTTTTAATCTAGCAAAAGATTCCCAGTTCTTTTCGATAATCATTCTAATATATTCAGCGTCAGCATTAAAGGTGAGGACAAACAAAAAATGTTCATTAAATTGAACATTTCCCCTACATTGATCAACTGTATCACTAAAAAAATCATCTTTACTTTTAAGAATAGGTTGAATAATACCTCCATCCCTTTTAAACTGTATCTCTTTCCTAATTTCATCACACATATACTTAGGATACCCCCTGTTCAAAAAAAGTTTAACCATAAAACCCAACTCTAATTGGAAGTCCACCTCTTCACTAACCATGCGTGCTGCCCTGACCATTTGGCCTTTGATGATGGCTCTTTTTTGATGACCAGGGTGCCAACTGTCAAAATGCAAGTATGAGTTGGAAAAGGTGGGCTTTCTATAAATTCTGGATACAAGACAACCCTTCTCTTTCACATGTGTCATGTGTATGTGGTGTCCTTGACCACCAGTTCTGAACAGATCTGAGTGCTTTCTTTGAGATTGCGGACATATGTGAAGAAGGCCTTATGATTGTCTGTAGTAGATGTGGCCAATTTGTCAGGCAAACAAAGGCCAATTTGGACTCGAAGTTGGCTTTAGAGGATTTCACTAGTGGTCTTATTTGCTTGTTCAGGCTAAGAAGAGATTGCTTCCAATTGGGCACCTGCTTCTTCTTGGTCTTGGACAGCAATTATTTCCTTTTGATATATAGTTTATTTATTGCAGATGTCCACAAGACAGGTTTACTCTTCCTTGTAGAGGATGATTTTGTCCTGTTAGGTATTCCTGATTCCATGCATCTGTATAAGTGCTCGTATAGTACTTTGGTGTAGATCTGGACATTTGCGCCAGTTCCTACAGAGGGGCAGGGGGCTGTAAAGCTGTTTATACCATCCTTCAGGAGGTTGTAATCAGCTTTGGAGAAGATTTTTTTAACCCTAGCTATAGGGACTTCAGGGGAGATGCTGGCTTCAAAACTGACTGCTTTATGGTCAGATCTTACCCGGGAGGATGATACTGTAGGGGTGCTGCAGTGGTTACTCATGGTGGTTAATACCAGCCAGCCACTCAGCTAGCCACTTCAGCAGGCAGCCAGAGCCAGCTAGCCACTCCAGCAGGCAGCCTGAGCCAGCTAGCCACTCCAGCAGGCAGCCAGAGCCAGCTAGCCACTCCAGCAGTCTGCCAGAGCTAGCTAGACACTCTAGCAGGCAGCCAGTCAGATAGCCACTCCAGCAGGGAAACCATCCAACCAGCTCACCACTCCAGCTGGCAGCCAACCAGCCAGCCACTCCAGCAGGCAGCCAGCAAGCCAGCCACTCCAACAGGCAGGCAGCCAGCCAGTCACTGCCTAGGCAGCCAGCCAGCCAACCACTCCAGCAGACAGCCAGCTGGCCATCCATCTAGCCACAACAGCAGGAAACCCAGCCAGCCAGCCACTCCAGCAGGGAAGCTGGTCAGCCAGCCACTTCAGCAGGGAAGCCAGACAGCCAGTCAACAAGCCACTCCATCAGGGAAACCAGCCAGCTAGTCAAGACTGTGATTGTAGTTCACAGGTTTATAGGTTCATAGGAGGTTACTAGGCTAATGGCCTTTACAAGCCTGGCTATGTTATACCCATGTTCCCTAACTGACCTTGGCTAGCTGATCATTATTTGCATAACGAGTCTATAATCATCACTGACTACCTCTGTTCATGAGGGACATAGGTGCCACCCTCAGAGTGAATTTGCAGTCTCCCATCCAGCTGTCTACGTAAAGCTTGAATATGGTCATTGAGTAACTCTGCTTCATGTGAATTGGAAGTTTATTCCAGAGGAGCAGCAATCTCTGGGAGATATATCTATCTCTCCAGCATGTTCTGTTAATGTCACAGGCTAGGTTGAGATCCCTGGAGCGAGTGACTCTTGAGCCATTTGATTTGTGGATGTGCAGCATTTCCATTAGGGCAGGATCAGAAACTGTTCTGTAGACCAAGCACAAGTTGCCTGTCAGCAGCCTATAAGATACAGAGTACAACGACATGGCTTTCATTCTTTCCACGTAGGTCATGTTTGGAGGCCCTGCATTTTCTTGGTTAGAAACCTCTGTGGTCTCTCCAGCTGCTGCAGATGGCTGGTGAGGTACATGCAGAAGGAAGCATTGTACTCTGAGTGATCTGATGAGGGTCAAGAACAAAGGAGTTATAACATCCTTAGCCTTGGATGCAATGCCCTTACTTATGAGATGTGCAAAGTAGAAGGCTTTCTTTACCACTGTGGACACATGGTGATTGAAGTTTAGATTGCTATCAACCTGTGTTCCTAAATCTCTCTCCACTGGATTTGAGCTTAAGGGGGTACTGTCAATACTGTAATTTGCAGGGAATTCCTCTTTGCCAAAGGGGATAATAATGCACTTTTTTGTTTTAGTCTGTGGCTTTGGCACTAATCATTTGTCTGTGTTAGCCCTTTCTGTAATATGTTAACATCAACGGGGGACTCAAGTGCGCCCAGTTTGCAGTCATCAGCGAACTTGGTAAACCACAGGCCATCGGCTTTCACCTGGACTTCCAAGAAATAGATTCCAAACAGTAGAGGGCCCAGCACAAACTGGTCTAGTGGTAGAGGTGAAATCCTTAACTTTGACAGTATGCATTTGGTCACTGAAATAGTTGGCTACCCATCTAGTGACGTAAGGTTAATCCCCAGCTGGGAGAGTTTTTCAAGGATACCTGAGTGGGGGACTGTGTCAAAAGCCTTGGCTAAGTCATGATAGGCAGTATGTACTGTTTTGCTTTCATCCAGGGCTTTGGTGACATTCTCAGAGAAGCCCACCAGGTTTAATAAGCATGAGCTACCCTTAACAAAGCCAAACTGGGTTGGGTCAAGAGTTTGAAAGTTGGCTGTGTCCTTGTTGGTAAGGTCCATGATGATTCTTTCCATGGCCTTGCAGATAAGACTGGTTAGACTTATGGATCTATAGTTCCCAGGGTCTGTTCATGGGCCCCCTTTGTGTAAGGGGATTACTGTTGCTGTCCTCCACTCTGTTGGAACAAAGCCAGTGCTCAGGCTGTGGTTACAGAGTGCCAAGTGGTTCCACTAAGTCTTGTTTTAGATTGTTTAGTAAGCAGCCTGATATGTTATTTGGTTTCATAGAGGCTGTGTTTTTGGCCTTGAAGAGCATGGATATGACCTGTTCTTTGGGGATGCTAGGCAGACGACTGGTGCCAGATATGCTTTGGGGTATGGCTGATGTGGACAGGGGGGTGAAGTTTGCACCAAGTCTGTCAGCTAGCAGGTTGGCAATTTCTTCAGGTTCAGTATGAGTGGTACCATCCACTACAAGTTCAGCACATAGCTGGACATTCCTTTTTGATTTTGCACATAGCTAAAGAATGCCTTATAATTGTCCTTAGCTAGGGATGATAATTTAGCTTCATAATTAGCTTTAGTGGACTTTACAGGGTATCTGATTTGCTTGTTCGAGCTGTGGAGAGTATCGTTCCTCTGCGGAGTAAGTTCCCTCTTGTTCTTAGACATCAGTTTCTTCCTTTTCTTATATAAGCTATTTATACTTGAGGTCCACCAGGGTGGCTTGTTTTTTCGTGAGGACCTGATTTTGATATGGTCAGGTACAACCAAGTCTATACAGTTGCTCCTCTGCATAGGAGTCATTGTTGGCTCCATTAGCTGGGGGGTTGAAACTTTTTATACCCTTGCTTAGTAGGCTGTAGTTTGCTTTGGAGAAATTTTTCTTTTTTTCTTTTTCTTTTTTTGCTCCTGTGGAGGTGTCAAGCCCAATTGTTACTTCAAATGAGACAGATTTATGGTCTCACCTTACCAGGGAGGACAGCACACATGGGGTAGTGCAGTGACCTCCCATGTTGTAAGTATTAAATTTATGACATTTGAGACCCTTGTGGGGGTGCAGGCTAACTGTTCCAGAGCATTTGTATTGACAAAGTCCAGGAACCTCAAGGCAAGCATGTTTGTGCTTCCTTATGTTGCCCAGTCAGTGGAAGGATTGTTGAAATTTCCCATGACCAAGGTGTTTGGCTGTATAATGAGTGACTTTAGCAAGTCCAGGTAGGCAGTGTGCTTTTCTTGGTTCATGGAGGGGGGACCTATAGCTAGCAATGATGCATTAGGGTGTTTTACCTATAGGGTGTTGGACCTGGATTAGCTCAAAATAGTCATACTGTTTAACCAGTCTCAAGGTGTATTTGACTTTAATGAAAATGGATACACCTCCATCTTTGGTTCTTTCATGCTCATTTTGAGGTCTGAACATGTGGAAGGCATTGTGGCCTTGCATGGCCGGGGTGCCCTCTGCAGCCTTGAACCATGTCTCAGTGACTGTACAAATGTCAGCATCATCCAAGGTGAGGAGTGCTTCCAGGGAGTGCAGTTTCCTGTTAAGGATCCTAGCATTAAGCAGCATAGCCTTGAGTGGATTTTTTTGCGTTGGAAATGTTGATGTTTTGATATTGCCTAAAAAGGCACCATGGGAGAGGCAGGTGCCTTTGCAAGTATCCAAAAGTCCAGAAGAGACAGGTGAAGACCACCTCTGGCAAAGCAGCGTGGCCTGTTGACCATGTCTTCCTAGACTGACAGATTTTGGATTCCCTTGGACTGATGCCAGAAGCTAAGCCAATTGTTAAAGTCAATTATTTTTTGTTCGTATTGTGGTATCATCTTTGGAGAAGGTGTCATGCTGCTTAAGCTAGGCTTATACCTGCCTGTGACACATAATCCGAGAACTCAGTCATGTTTTTCTTCATATAGTCCAATGAGGTACATCTCAAGTCATTCACCTCCACATGGAATATGACAGAGACATACTGGTACTTGTGGTTGAGTGACTTGAGTGCTTGAGTGACTTGATGGATTCTGGCATCTAACAGGCAGCTAATTATAACCCGCTCCTTATCCAGCTTGGAGAGGATAACATCCGTGTGTCTCACACTGGAGTCACTATGACCAATATATTAGGTTTTGTGGTGTGACACCTCATCGGTTTATTTGTTGAGACACTGGAGTGTGCATTATTATGTGCTGTGGTTGCTTTTTGCATCATTGTGTGTAAATGGTTTCCATTTGGGAAGCCTCTGATCTTTTGATAAGTTACTAGTGAGTACCTCCACATATGTGAGTTTGTGTACCGTGTTGTTATTTATAGTGGGAAGTATGTGTGTGCTGACAACCTGCCTGGCATTCAATTTGCCCTTATGTGAGAGTCTTGCCTCCAATTTCAAAGTGTAACTACATTTCTCCCATGAAGTATTTGTTTGTTTCAGTTGGTTGTCAGTCTACATGAGACAATTGCTACATTACCTCAGGATGCCCATGTCTGTCAGGCTGGCCAGAGAGATGATGGGAAACTTCCCATCCAAGGTAGCAGGTTCTTACTGTATGTTGTATTAGGGAAGAGGATGAGTTAATTTGACAAGACTGTGCTGGTAGTGCTGAGACTACAAAAAGGACATATACTTTGTGTAAGCTAAAGTTAAAGAATAATGCAAACCAGCTCACTGCCCAACTGAGTTGCTCCTAGAGCAGCAGAGAAGCTTAGAAGGCTTATACTGACAGCTGTTTAGGGAAAAACTATGATCTGAAGTAGTTAACTTCATTTGGTCTGCAACTTGTGGGATACGGATCCGACCTCGGATCCGAGCCTGCAACTTTACAAAGCTTAGATCCGAGCTCCTAGCTCCTCCCCTTACCCATAATCCCCTGCCAACCCTGACTGACCCCAGATCTAGTTTGCCGCGCTTCTGGTCAGCAGCTAGGTTTTGAGCTCCTGGTTCGTAGGGTCTTCGTAGTGTTTGTGAGAAGTTTAAAACTTTTTTTCTATTACTTTTAAGTGTTTGAGATGCCATGTTGGTGGCGGCAGCCACCAAGAGGGAGTTAGCCCAAGAGAGGCCCTTAGTCCATCCCCCGAGCAAGGTGTCTCGCTCGATGGATCATCTCAGGAAGCGGGTCTTTAGTTCAGCGACCTTCTCTGTAAGGTCCCTGAACTACATGGCACATGTGATTCGACTGCAGCGAGACCTTATCAAAGAGTACGCTGCATCACCCCCCGGAGTCCATGTCGGGGGAGGACAAACAGTTGTACTCTACTCGCATGGCCACTCTTAGGTCTATATCCAACACCTCTATGCTGCTTTTATCCCATGCTACAGAGGGAGCCGCTAGAGCCAGCGGAGCAGGCCTAGTTATGAGGTGCCAGTCCTGGCTCCGACATTGTGATTTCGTGGAACCCTTCAAGGCGTCCTTTGCAAATGCCCCCTTCGATGGTTCTGCCCTATTTGGCAAGACAGTTTGCGGGACTTTGGTCCAGAGCGAACAGGACGGGAAGACGTTGTCTGCCGTCAGAGTCTGCTTCTCTGCTCCCCAGAGGTCCTTCTCCAAGAACCAAAAGGGACAGAAGAAGATGTGGTTCCGAAAGTCGCAACAATCCCAGTCCGCTCCAGACTCCCAGTCCTTCCGCGGCAGAGGAGGACAGGGTGGATGCCGCCCTAAAGGCAGAGGGGGCCCGAAGAACTTTGGGTCCAGAGAAGACTTCTCTGATCGGCCCATGCAGCAACCCTGAAGGGTTGCCCGACTGCTTCACTCTGGAGGCAGTCGGGGGGCATTTCTCGAAGCACCTGGCAGCTTGGGAGTCCATTACAACAGACTGCTGGGTGCTTCGTATCATATCCAGAGGATACAGAATTCCCTTTTCCTACATTCCCGACACCCCCGGACATCTCCCCGATGTTCCACCCAATCAGAGGGAGGCAGCAGCTGTGGAAATTCGGCTGCTTTTAGGAAAATGAGCCATCCAGCACATCCCCCCCAGGCCAGTCCAGATCGGGTTACTACTCCAGGTTCTTTTTGGTGCCAAAAAAGACGGGGGACCTAAGGCCCATCCTCGATCTTTCCCTACTAAATCTGTCAGTAACCAAAGAAAGGTTCTGGATGGTCACTCTTCAATCTATTCTCCCCGTCTTGCGGGAGAACGACTGGATGTGCTGAATAGACCTCACAGATGCGTACTACCACATATTGATGGACGAACGGTCCAGGAGGTTTCTCCGCTTCTGGCTGGGAGCCAGTCATTATCAATTCAGGGTCCTCCCCTTTGGTCTCACCTCAGCCCCCAGGGTGTTCACCAAGGTATTAACAGTGATAGCGGCCCACCTGAGACTCCATGGAATGCAGGTCTTCTCGTACCTGGACGACTGGCTCCTCACCGCCCCGACAAGGCATCTACTATGCTTAGCCAGGGACTACTTTCTCAACCTTGCTCCGCAACTAGGGATCACTATAAACTCAGACAAGTCCTCTCTCACCCTGACTCAGGTGATAGATTTTGTCGGGGCCAGACTGGACACCAACAGGCAACTAGTCTTCTTAACTCCCGACCGATTGCACACTTTGAGGGCACATGTGCGGGCCATCTTTCAATCTTCAAAACCTCCGGCGGGATTGGTTCTGAGGGCCCTAGGGTCTATGGCAGCCGCTATAAACCTTCTTCCCATGGCGCATCTGAACATGAGGATTTTACAGTGGACTCTCCAAGTCCAGTGGTCCCTTCATCAATACCCCTTGAGTCACTCCATTTCTCTCAGCAGGGCCTGCAAGAAGGCTCTCGTTTGGTGGCTTCAATTGCCGGACCTCCAGGTGGGACGCCCCTTTGCCACAGCCCCCCCTCTCGCCATGGTGACCACGGAAGCCTCTCGTCTTGGGTGGGGGGGGGGCATTATTCTAGCAGGACAGTCCAAGGCACGTGGAATGATTTGGAGACCTTCTTGCACATAAATGTTCTAGAGATGAGGGCAGTGCTGTTGTCATTGCAAGCACTTCAGAGCCTTCTGCCTGTAGGAACAATTGCAATGGTTTGGTATATCAACAAACAAGGGGGAACAAGGTCTTACCCACTCTGTCGAGAAGCCATGAGAGTGCGGGAATGGGTGATCTCCACCAACCGCTTTCTCATTGCAACGCACATTCCGGGATGGACCAACATCCTGGTGGACAGAATGAGTCGCACCATCCTTTCACCTTATGAGTGGACCCTCAATCCTCGAGTAGCGAGTCGAATTTTTGCCGTTTGGGGGCAGCCCTGTTGCGATCTTTTCGCATCTCCCTCAAACACGAAATGCAACAATTACTTCGCTCTCATTCCCCCTGCTGGGGAAGCCCCGAGAGACGCCTTGGTGCATACTTGGCCACCCGGTCTTCTCTATGCCTACCCTCCTCTTCCCCTCATGCTGAAACTTCTTCAGAAAGCCAGTCGGTTGGGGAGCAGAATGCTCCTTATTGCCCCATTCTGGCCTCGCCAAGCTTGGTTCCCTTACCTCTGGTCTCATCGAGTGAATCCGCCGTGGATTCCAGATCCCCTTCCGGATCTAATCTCCCACCCCCAGGGGCTCCCACTTCCTAAGCTGGCCAGCCTCAAGCTTACGGCTTGGCTGCTCCAGTTCCACTTGTAGCTAGGACTCCCGGTATCTCTTCTCCAGTTAAAACTATCCTAGTAGCAGCGCACAAGCCTTCTACTAGGCAGGTCTATGGTAGTAAATGGAAGCGTTTCTCTATCTGGGCAGAACGCCATAATTTGGACACTTTTACAGCCATCTTGCCTGCGGTGCTGGACTTCCTTTCAGGTCTTTTTAATGACGGAGCTAGCTGTTCTACGGTTAAGGTTCAGTTAGCAGCTATCTCTCATTACCACGTAGGTACTGAAATGGGACCTTTGATTACTACAAACTTGTGCAAAACGTTCCTAAAGGGCACCTTTCTTCTTAGTCCTCCAATAGAGGAAGCAGTACCTCCATGGGATTTGACCTTGGTATTACAAGCCCTGACAGCCCCTCCCTTCGAACCGGCGTCTTCAGTAGACCTCAAATATTTGTCTTGGAAAACAGCCTTTTTTGTGGCTATTACTTCAGCCAGGAGAGTATCTGAATTGCAAGCTCTTTCTGTGAAACCCCCATACTTAGCCTTTCACAAGGATAGGGTTTACCTCAGGACCAATCCCTCCTTCCTCCCAAAGGTAGTTTCTGAATCTAATATTAACCAATCTATCAATTTGCCGGTCTTCTTTCCTAACTACCAGAACAAAGGGGAGTACAGACTACATTCTTTGGACGTGCACAGACAACTTAGATTTTACATTCATAGGACATCTGTTCATAGACAATCCGACCAGTTGTTCGTCTCCTTTGCCAAATTTAATCTAGGTAAACCGGTCTCGAAGGTTTCCTTATCGAGATGGATTTCACAGTGTATCATTACAGCGTATCAAAATTCCGGCAGGCCCGCACCTCAAGGAGTTCATGCCCATTCAACTAGGGCTATGGCTACATCTGCCACCTTTAAATCCAGGGTTTCCTTGGATGATATCTGCTCAGCAGCCACTTGGGCCTCACCTCATACCTTCATCAGTCATTATAAATTGGACATTACCTCCAGAGGGAGAACTTCTTTTGGCTCCGCAGTGCTCCGGAATATCCTTCCATGAAGGCCGCCCAAGGTTTAGGTAGCTGGGGACTCTGTCCCACAGGTTGCAGACCAAATGAAGTTAACTACTTCAGATTAAGAAGTTATGTACTCACCATAACGTTCCATCTGAGTAGGTAAACTTCGTTTTCTGCAACCGTTCCCCCCCTCCGTCCCCCTGACCTTCAGATGTGTTTCATGTCATATAGTGATGTACCATTCTGATAATGTAGTTAGTTATCCGCTATAGTGCTTGCAAGCAAACTTGATCTGAGGTCAGTCAGGGTTGGCAGGGGATTATGGGTAAGGGGAGGAGCTAGGAGCTCGGATCTAAGCTTTGTAAAGTTGTCGGCTCGGATCTGAAGTCGTATCCGTATCCCACAGGTTGCAGACAAATGAAGTTAACTACTTCAGATCATAGTTTTTCCCTAAACAGCTGAAGTTTACCTACTCAGATGGAACGTTATGGTGAGTACATAACTTCTTATTTCTAGGCTTCTGAGTTTATACAGGCACTGTTATCTGCCGCTGAGCAAACAGCAGCACTGTGCTAACTCAAGACTTAGATACGAGCAAAGAGAAACATTTTAAGCTAACTACCAATTTGGAAAGTGCAAAATAAGCCTTTCATCAGCAATCCCTAACTCAGGCAGGTTAGATCAGAATACTTCTGCCACAAGGGTGCAGAAGAGCACCTTCTTAATGTGGAATAGCTGATTCGGAGCCCAAGTGTAACAAGACTACACAAACTACCTGCAACAGCCCTGCAACTGTCAGATACAATGTATTATAGTGCAAAGCAGCAGACAGTGCAGTTTTTTTTAACTGCTGATGTATAGCCACGGTATATAAGAGAAGTGCAAAAAAAGACCTTTTGTGTGTTTCCCAGCTGAGATTGACCAGGTGAACACCTACTGCCACTAGACGAATAATGATAGTCTTCCTAATGTAAAAGCACAGTAAATGAATGTCTGGAGTGAAGTACTACCACAAATAAACAAAGATATGTATACAGCAGTGTACTTTAAACAGCTTATAAACGTGTGATTTATTATTTAATAAGAGTACTATGCTTTGTATAAATGAGCCAAGAGCCACTCAATTGTACAGAATTTATAAAGGCACTATAGAACCGAATGTGTGTATGTACTTTTAAGAAGCATTTCCAGATGTGAGCACATGCATATAATTAGTGAGCATGTGCAGGCTGCAGTGCCATTTTGAGAGAACAGTGTATGAGTGTAGTAGTCGGTCTGTTTATAAGTTTATTTAAGTTTAAGTTACAAAGCGTCATTCCTGATGTGTTTGTGTGTGTGTAATTAAGCTGCTTGAACTGAACCCACAAATGGTCGTCTGTTTTTTCCTGACCAGACGAGTGACATGGTGTCAGAACCGGTATTAAGAGAGCAACTTCTTCAAGCCATGAGGTTCAGAGTTGAAGGTGAAGGCAGATTAAGCTGGTTGAGTGAAACAGAGCTCAGACAAACAAAAAAAGGCCAGAAATGAACTTAAGGTAACCAAAACTTGTACAAATGATTTACTTGGCAAAGAAAATGAAAGAGAGCACTTGTAAGGCACAAAACACATTATTAATCAAATGAGTAGCACAAAATGTATTATTAATCAAACAAAAGGCTCAAAACACATTATTAATTAAATGAAATGTTCAAAACCACTATATTTGATAAAACTAGAAGAGATATTCATATGGGACTCAGAATTACCTTTGGTTTGCATAAAGAGCGTGTTTAAAGTAAAACGGGTACAAGAAAAGTGTAATGAGCATGATAAGAGATTAAAAGGGCATAATGCGTACAGTAAAAGGACAAATTAAACTTAAAAAGCAAGGCAACTGCATGTTTTTTTTTAGTAAAAGACCGTGTTTGGGCACAAAATACTATTTCGCATTGACCAAACCCATTCAAAGCATAACTAGAGTTGTTCGAAGTATCTCAGAGTGTGTAAAGTGTTTGCAGAGTGTGTGCTTTATTACGGTGCAATTATTTAAGAGTTTACTGTGTGCAAAGTACAGTTATATAGCAAAGTGCAGTCAAAGTTTTGAAAAGTTTCTTGTGCTGTGTACATTTATTCACAGAATGCAACCATTTCAAAGTGTTTCTTACACTGTACAGAGTTATTTTGCAAAGTACAACTATTTTGAAAGGTTTTTCTGCTGTGTACAGTTTATTTGCAAAGTGCATTAATTTCAAAGTGTTTCTTACTTTGAGCTTTTTCTGCTGTGTACAATTTATACCCAAGTACAGTCATTTGGACGTATTACACTTATAAGGAGTGGATTCACAAAGTACAGTGATTTCAAAGTGTTCTTGTGCTATGGATATTAATTTAGCAAAGTACAGTTATTTCAAAGAGTTGTGCTACTGGGCATAATTACAAGTACTGGCAGATATATTTGTGTGTATGTTTTTACATGATTTCAAGCATATTCACTACTGTGTGTTGATATGGCAAAGGCATTTTGCAGACCAAGTCCACTTGTGTTTGATCATAATTTAGCAAAGAATTGGAGAGTATTTGAGAAGGAGTACTATATTTTCATACAATCAGCTTTTGCTGAAAAAGATACACATACAAGAGCATTCATTTTGCTTAACTTAGCTTGGTCAGAGGCCATTGAAAGATAGCTTTCATTTGTGTATGCACCAACAATATATGCAGGAGTAAGAGAAACTGCCATATTGTGGTACCAGCTGAATCAAGGGAGGACACTGAGTGCTTAAAATGTAAATTTAAAGAAATGTGCAATCCCCAGATAAATCTTACATTAGAGAGGCACTTATTTTATACAAAAGACCAAAAGCCAGGTGAAACATTTTCAGCTTATATCACTGACTTAAGAAATAAGGCCAAAACGTGCAGATTTGGTTACTTGAAGGATGAGTTAATAATGGACAGGCTTGTGTGTGGTGTTAATAGTGCTGCAGTGAGAAATATTTTGCTTTGACAGTGATTTAACATTAAGCAAAGCCATAGAGATTTGTCAAATCCATGAGCTCACAGAAAGACACACAAGTATGCTTACAAGTGATAAGAGCATGGTTTCAACAGCCTGTAGAGTAAACGTAGACAGCATGCAACACATGGCAAGCAGAAACAGGCCTAAGCACATGACAGCTGCAACCCCTGTATGTCTACCAGGGAAAACCCATAGATTTATTGCAAGTTCCAAGACTAGTTCAGTAAAAAGGGCATGTTCAGTGCAGTATAAGGGGGAGTCAGCAAAACCCAAGTCAAGTCTTACTGTTAACTGTCGTTATTGTGGTGCCAATCATGAGTCTAAAAGAGAGAAGTTCTTAGCATTTGGCCAGCAATGCCACAAGTGTAAAAAATTGAATCATTTTCAAAAGTTTTGTAAATCAAACAAACCTCATTCAGTTATTAAGAAAAGTCACTTAAAAAAGCAAGCTGATCGTGTAGAAAGCCCCAATCCTACTGTCTATGTAGATGGTGTATCAATAGTCGGTGAAAAGGTTAATGGAGTAGATTTGCTGGCAAAGAATAAAGTATTTTGTACTGTCCTGATCAATGGCAAACCCATAAAGGTCAAAGTAGACACTGGTTCAAAGTGTAATGTAATGTTTGCAGAAACATTTGCTAGAGTGAGAGCTGGTGAACAACTTAATTTGGCCAGTTGTGCAAAGCTTTTTGCTTATGGAGGTGATGAGATTCAAACCGAAGGCTCAGTAGTGCTTTCATGCTATTCGGCTGGGAACAGTTACAGCTTGCAATTTCATGTAGTCCGAAGACCTATGCAGTCATTATTAGGTCTTAGAAACAGTTTGAGAATGAAACTGCTTTATTTTACCATAGAAGTACATCATGTAAGCACATGTCCCAGTTCCAGCTTTACTGATGCTATTTTCTCAGAGTATGCTGATTTGTTCGACGATGAGTTAGGCAAATCTCCAGTTGTATACTCCATGAAATTAGACCCAGAGGTCAGTCAAGTGGTCAGACCAGCAAGGAGAGTTCCAGTAGCTATGCAGGACCAAGTCAAGGACCAGTTAGAGAAAATGGTGCAGGAAGGTGTGATTTGTCCAGTCACAGAACCAACTGAGTGGGTGCCTTCCATGGTAGCTGCACATAATACAAATTCAGATGAAATCCGAATATGCATTGACCCAAGAGACTTGAATAAAACATTAAAGAGACCTCATCATCCTATGCATACAATTAAGGAGATGGCCGCCCTTATACCAAATGACACTGTTTTTTCTGTCTTAGATGCAAAGAGTTCATTTTGGCAAGTAATGCTTGATCACAAATCTTCATTACTGACTACATTCAGTACCCCATTTAGTAGCTACAGATTCCTCAGGATTCATTTTGGAAGAAATTCTGCCAGTGAAGTCTATCAGCGTGCAATGGACCAAATTTTTCAGGCTATCTGTGTGCAATAATAGTTGATTATTTTCTGGTTGGAGGCAATGGTGAAGCAGAGCATGACAGAAACCTCAGGAAAGTTTTGGACAGAGCACATGAAGTGAATTTAAAGCTCACATCTCTGAAATGCAAATTCAGACTACCAGAATTTACTTATGTAGGTTATTTATTTACCAGTAGAGGCTTACGACCAGACCCTTCTAAGCGAGCAGCCATTCTTGAAATGCTGGTTCCAGACAATGTCCAAGCCCTACAGTGTTTTCTTAGTGTGCTTAACTATTTGGGTAGTTGATAACCTAGAACAGCAAATTGCCAACCCACCTACATTAAGATACTATGATGTCCACAAACCAGTAGTTCTTTCCTGTGATGCTTCAAAGTTTAGTCTTGATGCAGTTATTCTTCAAGAGGGCAGACCTGTTGCCTATACATCTATAACTCCTACCCAAACTGAGATGCGGTATGCTCAAGTTGAGAAGGAACTTTTGGCAATTGTGTTCGCATGTTCAAAGTTCCATGATTATAGTTATGGCTGAGCTATCCAGATAGAAACTGACCATCAATCTCTAGTCACTATTTTAAAGAAGCCTATGCATTCAACTCCAGCAAACCTACAAAGAATGATGCTCAAATTGCAAAAGTACAGTTTCAAAATGGTCTATACAAAATGCCTTTATCCAGATACCTTATCCACATCACCAAGAAATACCATAGAACAGCTTGATGCAGAGAATTTTGGCTTTGATGTCATGGAATTGCGTAATTTTTCTACCATGAGAATTAATGAGCTGGGAGATCATACAAAGACTGATCCAATTTTGCAAAAGCTCAACCACTTCATCGGTGTAGGATGTCCGTCAAAGTAATCCTGTGTACTGCCAGAAGTGCAACCTAATTTTCCATACAGAGATAAGATGCTGATGGTAGATGGTATCTTTTTTAAATGTCCAAAGGTTATTGTTCCTACTTCCTTAAAACGTGAAGACATTCAGATTTTGCATCATGCCCACAGAGGTTAATGGATTCTACCAAAAGAAGGGTGAGAGGACTAGTATTTTGACTTTCTCTATCAAAGGACTTTGATAATGTGCTTTCTTCTTGTTCAGTGTGCAACAGTACTAAGCCACACTTCCAAAAAGAGCCACTTCAGCTAAGCCAAATTCCTGAACTACCTTGGTCAACAGTAGCCACTGACATACTTGAGTGGAACTATCAGCATTGCTTAGTGTTGGTAGACTCTTATTCAAACTGGTTTGAGATTGATTTGCTACCTAACATCCAATGCTTTGTTATTACTAAGTTGAAACATCATTTTTCAGTCCATGGTAGTCCACACAAATTTATTTCTGACAACGGTTCTCAGTTTACAAGTCAATTGTATAAGAGATTTGCAAAAGAGTGGGACTTTATCCATGTTACTAGTAATCCTGAAAACCCACAGTCAAATGGCCTTGTTGAATGTGCAGTACAGAGTGCAAAGCAATTACTAGTGAGGTCAAAGTGTGACAATACTGATATCTTCCTACTTAATCACAGAAATGTACCCCATGACAACATACTTGGCTCACCTGCTCAGACTTCTATCTAGGCAAACCAGAACAACCTCGCCTATTAGTTCTAGTTTGTTGGTGCCTAATGCTACAAACAACAGAGCAATCAGAGCCCAACTTTTTAAGAAGTATTCTTCTCAGATGTCCAGCTATGATAAAACAAGAAGATTTCTTCATCCGTTAAAAGGAGAGATAGTGAAGATACAAACAGTGAAAATTGGTCAAGTGAGGGGTATATGTGCCGAGCTGAGATTCTACTTAGTGGATTCTGAGGGTATAGAATATAGGAGAAACCACAGGTATCTTCTTCCTGTATCAGAAGTGATATTGCAGTATCGTACCTGTGATAGACTCTATATCTCAGAGCAACCCTGACAATGCTCATACTGAAGAGCATGTCTCTGTATCCATTCGCGTTCCTGATGATACCCCAGTTGTCCCCAAAGTTGAACATTCCTTGAAGACAGTTCCCACTGATAGATCCAATTCTGACTTTTATATTACACAATAAGGTTGTATTTCTAGATCTAGTGTAAAATACACAGCAACCTGGACATGATTGTTTTAAAAAGTGTCTGATTTTGTATCATTGCATGTGAAAGAATTAGTTCTGTATAATTGTATGTCAGAAGATCATTTCTGTAAATTGCATGTCATTGAATAATGTAATTTTGTATATGAATCATTTCTGAAAGAGGGAGGATGTAGAACAGAGCATGTGTTTGTACCTTTAAGAAGCATTTCCAGATGTAAGCACATGCATATAAATAGTGAGCATGTGCAGACAGCAGTACCATTTTGAGAGAGTAGCCGGAGTGTTAACATGTATGAGTGTAACAGTCAGTCTGTTTATAAGTTTAAGTTTAAGTTACAAAGCCTCATTCCTGATGTGTTTGTGTGTAATAAAGCTGCTTAAACTGAACCCATGAATGTTCATCTGTTTTATGCTGACCAGACAAGCGGCAGGCACTAAAAACAAGATAAGCTGATTAATAAGCCCTCTAGCTAATAAAACTACATACAGAAATCCAAAGTGTTTCCCCAACATACAAAAGATTGGTAAGTAAGTACAAAGAGTGGTAAGTAAGTACAAATAGTATTTTATGGTTCTAGCTTTTTAAAAATGGGAATATTGTGTTTTATTTCAATTTTTAACTTTTTAATGTTTAGTGGTAAATGGGGTACACAATATTGTATTTAAATCTGTGTAGTAGTTATTTTGAGATTTGCACGTAGTACTTTTTAAAGGTATAAAAAGTATCTGTTTGTGTGTGTGTGTGTGTGTGTGTGTGTGTGTGTGTGTGTGTGTGTGTGTGTGTATATGTGTGTATATACATATATATGCATATACACACATCTACACACACACAGAGTGCAAAGCAATTACTAGTGAGGTCAAACTGTGACAATACTGATATCTTCCTACTTAATCACAGAAATGTACACAGATTGGGGAGTTTTCGGGATACAAATCTATCCTGCCAACAAGTTCTATTAGTGTCACAGACCAAGTTGAGGCTTTGCATGCAGGGTACGTGAGTGGAGTTTGACTTATGGATATGCAGCAACTCCATCAAGGCTGGGTCTGAGACGACCCTGTATGCCAGACGCAGGACACCTCTGAGCAGTCTGTATGAGACTGAATAGAGAGAGGGGGCTTTTAGCCTATCTGTAAAGAATAGGTGTTTAAGACCCTAGATTTTCCTGATCAGGAACCTCTGTGGAGCTGCTGCATGTGCTTGGCAAGGTACATGCCAAAGGGGGCACTGTACTCAATAATTGGTCTGATACAGGAGGAATACAGGGATGTTATGAATATTACTTATGAGGTAGGCCATGTAGAAAGCCTTCCGTAAAACAGAGACAGCGTGGTGGTCAAAATTCAGGTTGCTATCAAACTGGGTGCCCAAGTTCCTCACAACTGATTGCATGCTTAGTACATTGTTATTAATGGGATAATTAGTGGGGACACCATTTTACCAAAAGGGATATGATGCATTTCTTGGCATTCAGTTTGAGGCCATGCTCCTGGCACCAGTCATTAGTTTTGGTATTGCCCTCTTGAAGGATGTTCACATCACTTGGGAAATTTAAGACAGCACCCAGCTTGCAGTCATCTGCAAATTTAGTCAGACACACACACACACACACACACACACACACACACACACACACACACACACACACACATATTTAATGATTTGGAAGCAGTAGTTTTTAAGTTTAAAATGGATGTATAGAAGTTTTTTTTTTATTTCTGGTGGAGGCAAACTTCACAGATAACTGTAGTGTGATATATTTCTATTGTTAATCTGGCTTTTTCATGGTACTTTGCATTTACAGATGGAAACATTTTGGGACAGTTTGCACTTTTGGGGTGGAAATTTGTATAATTTGGGTATTTTTATAGTGGTTGTTTAGGGATGACTTGCAAGAACATTTAAAAAATGTGTATATGTGTATACATTTTTATTTTTTGAGGGGACATGTTCATAGGTAAATATGGTGCATTTGGTATTCTACTAGGTACATGCTGTCATGGTTGTTTCAAGGTTTTTTGCTTTTATAAGCAGAAATGTGTGTGTTTTATTTTTCATACCGTCTTCAGTGGCGGATTTAGGCATGGGCGCAGGGGCGCGCGCCGCCCCCTTTTTCAACTTTGTGTTTTGTTTTTTTTTGTTGAAAAATCAGGTGCATCTTTCCAGGGAAGAATCCTGTCACCAACGCGCCAAATACATCGAGATGTGATTGGAGATTGCAGTCAGATGACAATTAATGTGTTGTGTAACAAACTACTTCAATGTGAGTGAGGACCGCAGCTCATAACAATGGCAGGGGGTTGGTAATAGGCACCATATATGCCATCCAACAAGACTTAGCACAGATACGGAAGAGGGAGGAGGAGTAACAAGTGAGCGCCAAAATCAAACAAGGGAAAAAAACTAGTATATAATTTTTCCGTACAGAATGCCCGGGAAACGCAAGGACTAGCACCAACACATACACCACGGAATCTAGGGGAGACAGAGGAAATGTGGGTTGCAAGGTAAGGGATTTCAGCTGGTGTACAAGATCGTTAGAAGGCATCTACTCCTACCAGAATGACTGTACCGAACCTGTCAGTTCACTGTACTACCCCACTTGGCAAGCAAATTACTGGAAACGTTTACATAGTTCTTACACATATTGCTGTTTGCTTTGTTATATTGATACTGTTGAGTGAGAAATAGCACGTTATGTGTTATACCAGGGGTGTCCAACCTTCTCAGTTGCAAGGGCCGCATTGAGTCAACAGAAATGGTCTGGGGGCAAACGGCAAGTGAGGACCAAAAAAAAAAAAAAAAGGTCTCACATTAACTGAAGAGCAAAAAAAACCACACAGGTTTATGCGGACTAATGTGGCTGTATTGTAGGTTAATTTGAACAATAAATAAATTAATAAATGCATAATATTATAATATTTGCCCTAAAATTCAATATCTCATAACCATCCTATGACCTTCATAGTTGAAGATGTTAGTAAGCCATTAGTATGTGTTCCACATTTTGCCCATTTGTTCCACATTATAAGGGCTAGTGTTCCTCATTTTTGAGATCAAAGGTTGAGAGCTATGGTACATACTGAAAGCAGAGAGTTTCTCTTTCTAAAAATAAATTATCTACTAATCTACGCCAAAGGCAAGTGTGTGACCTGTTGTGCCACTGACACTGCTGTACAGTAATGTTATTCCATGATTCAAGGATAAGAAAGTGGGTTTCATTAAGAAATGTTTTTTCACCCATGTATAATGCAGAATCATTACAGTAGGCTTAGTCCCCCCCCATACACACACACACACACACACACACACACACACACACACACACACCACAAGGATTTGAATTATCTTAATACTTTATACGAGATTACCCTTTCAGAAAGACCAAGCAAGCAGCCTTTTTATTGTTGGTAAGTTAATGTTAAATAATATATGCATTCAGCAAGTCTCTCTAACAGCAGTAACTGCATTAAACATCTCAAAACTGTGACTTTGCAGGGATGACAATGCAAATATATGTTTTGCACACACACACACACACACACACACACACACACACACACACACACACAGACACACACACAGACACACACAGACACACACAGACACACACAGACACACACAGACACACACACACCAGGAGCTTGTCTGATGACTCCAGTACCCACACAGCCCTTTCATTCTGGAGACATAGTAGCTGGGCATTTCATGGCTGACCAAGAGCCTATAACAATTTGTTCCCACCCTGAAGTCCCTTTCAGCCTTTCTGCTCCCTAGTGAGAGTTATTAATATATATACTTATATAGGAAGCTGACAAGCTTTCTGACACGGTGTGGCCTACCCTCTCCTCTGTGGGAGAACTCCTCCTTATTAGTTCCTGTGAGCTTGCTATTGCTGTCTTCTGAGGGGAAGCATACTTCCACATGCTGAATTCCCCTCCACTTTGCTAGTGGTAAGCATTATGAGAGCAAGGGCTCAGCTGTCTGAAACTACACCTGGTAACACCTAGTAATCCTACTACATGTCACCCTTGTGGAGAACTAGAACCAAGCTGGCATCCCCAGATCATCCCCAACTTCCCAGTTTATCTCCCATAGGCAGCTGAGCAGCTTCTTGAACTCGGGTCATCTGTGCATAATCAGGGCTTTATCCTTCTACATCACGGAGCTGGTCAGGAACCATGTGAAAATACTGAGCATAGCATAATTATTAGAATGGGCAGACAGTTATGCTCCTAAGACTTGGGAACATCATAAAGATTCCTATGTTCCTTTGATAATGCCAGCAAGTTTTCAAGAAGCTTGATAAAATTCTGATCTAAGGTAGTGATACTTTGAGTCTTTATTAAATATAGATTACCCTGAGATTATGTTTTCAAATTGTAGCACATGGCTATGAACGGCGTAAAAATACAAAGTCTGATGCTACAAATTTCAGTGCAATAACACACCATCCCAAGCATAGACAACAAAACACACTTTGCATTTCTGCAGTAGGAAGCTACACATACTTCAAACACTCATCCTCATTTTTCATGACCTCCACATCTCCAAAATTATTCTGGTTACATCAAATACCCATAAACAATGAAGGCAAATGCCTTTTCCAACAGATGGATCCTGCTACCCATAGCTGCCTACATTAAACTGACTCCCTCATGAAACAGACCCAACAGAAAACAAACTACAGGGAACTCATGCAACAACCTTAGGTCAATATGCTTTTAGCAACCTTCATTTATTCTAATCATTGTACACAGAATACACAACCAGAATAAGTCTGACCACTAAGAGGTAGAGAGGTATGCTTAAGTCTCTCGTTAACAGAGCCAAGACTTCAAACTGCTACTGCACAAGTAGTAAATACGCAACTTTGTCGCTAACGACTGCTGCATGTTTTTGATACTGCCTATTTACTCCCACCCACAAATTTGTTTTTAAAGCAGTCTCTTACCAAAATTTGCAAACCTATAAAGCTGCTTGAATTCGTTTAGTTTCATATCGGAAGCAAGTACCCCTTTGAATGTTGGCTCTCCAATACCTCTACTCATATTTCTATTGTCCACATAAATTCCTAATGGATGCCATTCATACTACACTTTTCTGTCCTCACTTTTCATACGTTTTGCATTGGCCTCCTTTTACCTTCAGTGCTCCACCTCTCTCTTGCAAGCCGGCCTACTTCAACCCCGGTTGTCCGGGGCAACTAAACACCGCAGCACAAAGACTTCCTGGTACAGTGTTAAGTTTGGTAAGGAGACAACTGTTTGTCAAATTAAAAACAAATCCGTTGTGAATAATGCATGCAAAGTTTTACAAGAAGATCCTTTACGTAACCCCGTGTATTTATAATTCTACTCTGAAAGATAAAAGTAATTTGCCTCTTATGTCCTTGTTTAACAAAGCAAAATAATGTGCATAAAAAGCTGTTCTCACTGTGTATCAGTTTCACAAAGCAAAATGCTGCTGTTTCTTGTACTGTCTGTTTTAATAATGTGAAAAAGACTTCAGTTTTGGATAGAGTAGAACCCGAGGCCCTAGAGAACGTTCTACTGTGCAAGGGGAGCTTCGTGATTTATTAGATGAGCATTTTTATTTTCCAGAATTTTGGTTTGGTGCATTTGGTGTCATGTTTAAAAGAAATGGGCAGACTGTCACAGAAGAACTATAGCCTCACAATTTCATTAGCTCCATGGACAGTTTAAAGTAAACTATATAGCTTAGCTTACCTTTTACTGCTGTAAAATAGATGTTGTAGTCAGGTAAATAAATCCAACTTCTTCGCCGCGATCTCACTCCTTCCTTCACCGCAAATGAAAAAAACGACCGAACGGTGTTTTGGCGCATGCGCATACCAGCTGAAAGACGCTGGCAAGAAAAAAAACGTGAAAAAAGTAATTTTGCGCATGCGCAGAATAGCTGAGGGACGCGGACGTGAAAACACACGGAAAAAAAAGTTAAATTTCAATTTAAGGGTCGCGGGCCGCATGGAAGAGCTCTGGGGGCCGCATGCGGCCCGCGGGCCGCGGGTTGGACACTCCTGTGTTATACTATTCTTTTGGGGGAAGAGACTATTACCGTTCTAATTTAAGAATTTTATTTTAGTGGCAAAATAAATGCTGTGAAATACATTTATTGGTGAAATCCCGCCCAAAATGTAAAGACTCTTTCCTTGTTTGTCTTTCCCCACCGGCATGTATAGTTAATCAGATCAGGATTTATTTCCCATTTTTGGACGCTGCTCCGTTTACACTTTTACGAAAATCTAATATTTTTTTTTCAATTTGTCCTTTTGGAAATGTTGCATCGTACTGCTCTCGACTGTCTAGATTTTTGCCTCATATTTTGGGTCTGTTCCTCAAGGGTTGAATTCATTAAATAATGACAGGTATTTGAGTGTCAGACTGGTGTGCTAGCCTGCAAGTCATTCTTTAAGTTTTTAAGGTAATGTAATTATTTTGCTATGTTGTAATCGCTATGTATTTTATTGCTGTATCGGTGCTAGTTTTATTTTGTACACCAGGTTAACCTTTGGATAGATAGAACGTAACTAGAAGTACAGTTCACTCACTGTATTGATATCGGGCTGCTGCCCTTTCCCAAGCGAGCGGGCTAAGAATGTTTTAACTGCAGCTTGTGCTAGACAGATATTGCCTAATGCTATTTTTACCTTGATAGTATTATATACGCTCCTGAAGCGCAATTGCTGATAACGGACGTTAAGTGTCTTTAGAGAGTCACCGAATCTTAAGTGTTAGTTGCTGCCAAAGTAATACAGCTTGCCTTGGGCTGCCATACTATTTACTTCAGGCTACCATTTGCGAATGGTTACCACTACATGTTGTTTGTAAACGAATATGTTTGGTTCACTGTGATGTTTTTATACTGGAAGCTTCACTACTATTGTTTGGGGTCTACAGTGTGGATTGTATTTCTAAACTGGGGTTACTTTTGAGTTCTTGGTTTTATTTCACTTCATTTTAGGGTTACCACCTGTCCCACTTTGCGAGGGCAGTCCCTCTTTGGGCAGTTGTGTCCTGACAAAAATATTAAAATGGCAAATGTCCTGAGATTGTAGGACATAATTATGTCCCATATGTTATGTAATAGTTGCATAAAATAATTATTTCTCGTCCTTCAGAAATAGCATGGTAACAAAAGAACTTGTATTCTGTCAGAAATTAGTTTTTTAGAACAATATTTATAATTTCTCTTTTTGGAGAGCTTTGCCCCCCATTGTTTTTGTCTTTGTCCAGATTGTTTGTGTTAAGAGGTTGAGCGGGATCGAACCCTTCTTACTAACTCGTTAATTTCGTTGGCTTATTTCTGCGTGGCCTGGGCCGAGCAGTGTAGCGATACTATTTACCGTTTCTACTGTACTTCATTTTCCCTCTCTTCTCTGATATCCCCATCTTCTTGTTTCCTGGCCATATTATTGTACACCCCATTCTGCTCTCAACCAATCAGGGACAAATCACAACAGTTAGCAGCACTTTTAAAATATTAATACTATTCACTGAAGCCAGACTTAATTCCTGGGTTTCGTTCCGACGTAACTGCATGTCTGGTGTGATTTTTTTTTAAAATGTATATATGCAATGTATATCTCGCTTAGGTCTGACAAGTCTAATTTTTATTTTGCCAAAAATAGTTGTTTATAGAGTAGTGACTGATGCTTTATTTTGTATATGCTTTCATATTTTAGGAGATCCTAGTTAAACGTAACAGTGCTACATTAATATAGCAACACCAGTTTTATCGGTAAAGGGGGTACCTTGCATATTTATATATTTTTTTGCTCTGGTTGGTTGTAAAGCTGTCGTTCTTCATAGTTGTAAAGGTAATTGATAAAGAAAGGGCGAACACCAATGGGCTTTTGTTCTAGCCTTTATCTGTTTTCATTTCAAAGATATTATTATGCAGCAAACAATACAACATGCTGCTTTTGTATGCAGCCAGACAGTGACATAATCAGGAGATGAAAGCTGCACATGTTGTAGATAAGCTGCTGTGGCACAAAAACAATACCTATTAACCTTTTGACGGGGTGACAGCATTGTACTTTGGACACTATCATTCTGGTGACCTTTCTATTCTTATGTAGACACCGCTTCTGATCCTTTACAGCCTTGCCGCTTTGAACAAATGCTGGAGGCTTCTTTGTCATATTATTTTACGGAAATGAAATTTACTGAAACATAACTTGATGATTGCTAGATGGTTTGATTAGAAAATTGTGGTAGTTCTATGATTCTAATGACTTGTTTACTGTACTTATTTTGGGTCAGTTGTCCCAGACAATGAAGCATTAAAATAGCATTAACCTGAAACATAAAAGCAATGCATGAATATCCTGTGTAGTTTTTTTCAGGCAAGCTTCTGCAAGATTTCCAAGTATTTGAAATAATTTTCTTGTCTTATGTTTTAAGTGAGTCATCAGCGGAGTGACAATAGAAAGAGACTTTGCAAAATGAGAGGGGTTCCTCTAGGAAGAATTAGAGCAGAGAACTCTTGTTTGCGTGGTTGCCAATTTTTCATTTTCCCAGTGTGGGATATTTTCCCAATGATACATCAGATTTTGCAGAGCCAGACATACCCACAATCAATGCAAATCAATGGGTTTTCACAACTGCAAAATCAAGACTTGATGTAATGGAAGTTTACTCTGTTGTTGCACATATGAGACACATTAGTAAGATAAGGGTACAACCACAAATTTAGAACTAAGTGAAGTATGAGCATAGAAGGAGATGAGAACCCACATACATCCCAAACTGCATAGATCATCTTTTATTTTCAGTATTTTAACTGTGTGCCTTATGCATTCCTAAGCAGCCTTGTTATAATAAGCTCGCCATATGTTTTGGAAGTGTTTATTTCTTGCATGTAGCATGCTGTCCGTGGGTACATTTTCAGGTCATATTTTCCTTACTTGGTACCCTTGCAAATCCTTGTCATATCCTTTCATTTGTAAGTTGTTTTTACTGACATAAGTTATTCCCCTACTCTCTGCTAATGCCTCTGACCTATTTGATATATTTTCATGTTTTTTTTCCCTCTTCCTTCCTTGTTTCTTCTATTTGATATAATCTGCAGTCGATCTTTTGACAAAAGTCCAGAAAGTAATAGATGCACATATTTCATGGTCATAAATGTTTGATCTTATATTTTTTATTAATTTTCATTGTACTCTATCGAGTTTAGACTTCTGGCACTGAGTAGCGTTGCCCTTAGTTTTTTTGTCCTTGGGTTGTCTATGGAGGTGGGTTTGTCCTTTGAGCCTTGCCTAAAAAAAGGCACTATGGGGCTGGCAAGAGCCTTGGCCAGTATAAAAAAGCCTAAGGGTGACAGGTGCAAGCTGTCCCTTCACTTCATATTCAAGAAAAGCATGCTAAGTACTTTATAGCCTTTTCTAATATTAAGTCTCTCCCTGATTTTGGGGAGTGTAAGTGTGTAAGTTTAGTATAGCAATGTCTGTAGAATGTATGCACATGACAGGGATGCGGCAGTGTAATTAAGCACCATACTGTTCTATGGTTGAATTGTAATAGCAGTGGTGAAGGGGAAAACTGAACTATTGCCTGGGTGAATTTGAGTTTTAGTGGCTTGGGCAGGTTAGACTTGCCCTAACCCGTGAAGAGGTAGGGGTGACTACTGTCAGTTTCCACTCCCTTGTGGGAACCAGAGAACTCTGCAGTGCTGCCTGTATGTAGGTAAGTTGGTCTTAAGTGAGATGGTTTACCACTGACTCATGCACTGTGGTGGTGCCTAGTGTTCCACTTTCCTGCTTCCACCCCGGTAGTTGACTGACCAGACTGCGCCCCCCTTTGCAAATTCCTGGATCCGCCACTGGTCTTCAATAAGTTTCAAATGTACTGCTTTGATTATAATGCAAATATGGCCGTGATGCTGTTTTGCCTGTTCTTTATTGCAACATTGTGCTGGGTAAGTTATTAATTGCTGTGTTCAGAGGTACATGGGGTCCACACAGTCTGCTGTGCATTGTAATTTATTTTAGACTAGTTGTTTAGTGATGTATTGCATGATGTTCTTTTAAAAGGGAAAATGTTTGCTTAACTTTATTTTTTGGGTGGAGGCATGTTCAGAAGTTAAAGCAGTGCATTTGGAATTGTGCTAAAACATATCAGTGTTTCAGGATAGTTTGCTTTTATAACTGGAAATGTATATATTTTATTTTTAATGCTGTCTTCAATAAGTTTAAAATGTACTGCTTTGAGTATAGTGAGAATATGACTGTGCTGTTGCTGGGCCTGTTCTTTATTTCATCATTGTGCTGGGTAAATTAGTGCTATAGGTTTATTATTTCTTTTTTTTTTTTTTCTTAATTGCTGTGTTCAGAGGTAACCGTCTATGAGGTCTGCTCTGCTTTCTAATTCATTTTAGAGTGGCTTTTTAGTGAAGTGAAAATATGTGTATAACTTTATTTTTTTGGCGGGGTGGGGGGCATGTTCAGTGGTAAAAATAATGCATTTGGTGTTCTACTGATAGATATCATTGTGCTTGTTTCAAAATAGTTTGCTTTTACAGGTGGAAAATTATGTATACTTTTTCATTTTAATGCCATCTTCAGAAGTGAACTGTAATTAGTTAAAATGGTAGTAGATTGCCTTGTGGCAATCTTGGTGTGTATCATTTTTTCTTTGTTATGCAAGGTAAACCAGTAATATTAATTCTTTAAAATATTTTCCCACCCTGCTTAGATGTAGAGCATGCTGTGACTACAAAAGTAAATCTGTCGCTGTTCTTGTTTAATATTTTTAATGATTAAAAAACCTACATGGTTTGTATGGGTGCTTTTTTTCTCTTAGATGTTTTTACTGCTGCAGGGGCCATAGCCAGCCTTAGGCACAGGCCAACTAGGTGGCCGCCTAGGGTGCCGCTCTAGTAGGGGCGCTTTTCCAGTAAACTGGATTGTGTAGTTAGACCAGGATGGGGGCACAGTGTGGTGTTGGGGAGGTACTGTGGAGTCCTGCCAAGGGCACCAGTTGACCAAAGGCCAGTCCTGGCAGGGGCATGTAACTGCTACCAACATACCTCTCAATTGTTCTGATTTCTGCAAAATGTCAATTTTTTTGCCTCATATATTTGGTCTGTTGCCAATAAAATTTGAGGTTTTCTGGCAAATCATTTGGGTTTGAAGTCACTGATATCATTAGTTTGAAAACAAGTTTCATACTTTATATATTTCAGAAAATTCATGCCAGTGCAAAACCTGGTAACTTTCGAAGTTTGTAAGAGCAATATTTAAAATCTTTCGCAGATTTTGAGCCTTTACCACCCCCCACTCCCCCCCCCCCATTATTTTTAGTTTTGTTCAGATTTCTTGCTCCCAAGAGGCTAAGTGCTATGGCTACCAGCTGTGTTAATGTCAAGTTTACAATGACCAAAATATCCTCTATTACATAATTAACTATTGTACCTTGTTAAATGGTTTGTAATGCTTATTCCCCTCTGCTCCATTCCTCAGTTCTTTAGTGAATCTGTATCATAGAGCTACTTTACAACCTGCTTCGTGTTTCAGATGTTAATATTTTTATGACAGATTTCATATGCCAGTGTTTTTATGACAATTTTCAGACGCTGTGTTTTTCAAGCCAATTCTTTCAAATGACAGTGTTTCTATCCAAATCTTTCACGTGCCAGTATTTCTAGCCAGTTCTTTTGTGAGCCAGTGTTTTGTAGCCAGTTCTTTTTACATGCTAGTGTTTCTAGCCAGTTCTTTTGCATGCCATTATGTTGTTGCATCCTACTAACACAGTTTTGCTAAATATGTTGTATATCAGGAAAGTACAGATTCAATAATGAAGAGTGCAGTAGCTTAATCACAGTTTCCCGCTGTGACAAACGTGCCCTGGCCCAGCAATCAAGGAGCTTCAATCCTCACTACTAACACCAGGGAGGTCATCTCCTAGAAGAGGAAAGGATAACTAACACACACAGTAAAGTACAATTTCCCTTAAGTGCACACAGAGATCACAGTCAGTCTGGGGCTAGCTGCACCCTTGCTCACCAGGTCCCCATTAAGACTCCCCACTGGCACAGCTATAGGGTCCAGGTCTCAGCCTAACTGGGCAAGCTAGAACCTCCAGTACCCTCTCTGTCCAGCCAGTGCTTCGTGTCCCTGCCAAGTAGCTGACACAACACACACACACTTTGAGATAAGTATTTATTCAACTTCACAGACTCTCCTGGGAAAGTCTGACACAGCTGTGCCCCTTTACCCAGACTATACGGTAGTAATTACTGCCACCACCCAGTTAATAATATCAGCTACTAAAAGGCCCTTAAAAGGGTGTCCAATTATTACTGTGCAATATTATTATCCAATGGTAATGTGACTATACAGTCTAAGGCTTACTTTAGAGTGGCCTATTACAATAACCTCTATAAATATGGGATGTACTCTAGAGCTTATCTCTACACAAAGCAGCCACAGCTAGAAGGTTTAAAAATATTTAATAATAAATAATTAAAACACAAGACAAAATTACTACACCACAGAGCTATCTAAGAGTTCAGAGATCACACAGAAACTTAAAATAATGTAGTAGGACAGGTCTGATTTCAAAGAAAAATACTAATTAATCTTTACTAGCTTTAACTAGTCCTACAAGAAATCACAGTGCTAAAAACTTACATGTGAACATAAGCAGAGTGCTGGTAAGTTGGATATCAAGATCAAAATGCTCTCTCTCTCTCTCTCTCTCTCTCTCTCTCTGAGATACAGTTTATAAAACATCACTAACAAACATGTCTCTGGGTCTTCCCCAGATTACATCATTTGTGACACTTAGGTTTTCCCAGTGCTCATAATGCATCATCTTGACACCTGCTATGGGTTCCCAGGCTAATAGAAACTCCATTTACATTATTTATCAAGCTAACACCTGCACAGGAGAATACAACAATAAAAGCCATTTCACATATACACTCTAGCAGAAACCAAAGCAATAAAGCACCTTCCACATGTACACTCTAACAATTATTCCTTAAGTTAAGACAATAGGAAGAATGTGTTCAGCTAGCTGCTCTGGCACCATTTTTTAGATGATTGTACATTCAAAGAGATTTGAAGTGCTTGGCTTGGTTTTCCTTACAGCAGATGGCAATGTTGCAACCATCTTGAAGTTCACATTTTACAGTGTTTTCGTTCATTTAAAAACACAAGCCTGTATTTTACATTTATTTATACAAATGATAGAATTATATATCAAATTCTATTTGCCTAGGCTGGCAGTCTTCACCCATCTCTCCCCAATCGTCACATCTCTCCACCCCCCCCCCCCCAGGGAACTCAAGCAAGTTTTTCAAGTGCCCCTTGAGAAACATCGTTTGAGAGTGTCAGGTCTATATGGGTGTACCTCACCCCATTCCCTGTCTTTAGAGCCCATCTGCATTGGCATTGCTACTCCCACTACAGTGCTGCACTGACATATCATATGCTTGCAACCCCAGACTCCATCTTAGCAACTTGGCATTTTGCTGACTGACTCTGGTTAACCACATTAGAGGGTTGTGATCTGTCATCACAGTGAATTTTCTTCCATACAGATAAGGCTGAAGTTTTTGTAGTGCCCACACTATGGCTAGACATTCCTTTTCTATGGCTGCATAGCATTCCTCCCTGGGTTGGAGCCTACTACTGAGATAAACCACTGGGTGCTCTTCTCCCTCTGAAGAAATCTGGCTAAGTACAGCCCCCACCCCATAGTTTGAAGCATCCACCTGCACAACAAAGTCTTTGCTGTAGTCTGGACTGGCTAACACAGGGTTCCTCCCAAAGCTTCCTTAAGCTTCTGAAATGCCTGCTCACATGCTGGGTCCACACTACCTTATCTGGCCTGTTCTTCCGTGTCAGGTCTGTGAGGGGAGCAGCTATGGTACTATAATCGGGAACAAACTTTCTGTAGTACCCTGCTGTCCCTAAGAATGCCCTCACCTGCTTTTTGGTAACAGGTGCAAGCCATGCCTGAATAGCTTCCACTTTGGCAGGTTCTGGCCTTATCTTACTACTTTCCATTTTATGTCCTAGGTAGGAGACCTCTGCCATTCCCACCTGACATTTGCTCGGCTTAATGATCAACCCTGCCCTCTGTAGTCTGCCCAGCACCTCCCTGACATGCTGAAGGTGCTCTTGCCAGGAATGGCTGTAGATAGCAATATCATCCATGTGAACAAGAGCAAACCCTCCTGCTCCTGCTAAGATATGCCCTACCAGCCTCTAGAAAGTCGCTGGGGCATTCTTCATCCCAAAGGGCATCTTTGTGAACTCATACAAGCCAAAAGGAGTCACAAAGGCTGACTTCTCTCTAGGACTTGGAGTCAAGGGCACCTGCCAGTAACCCTTGGTAAGATAGTGGTTGTAAGATACTTAGCCACACCCAGCTGCTCTAGGGCCTCATCTGTCCTAGGTATGGGGTAAGCATCTGACTCTGTGTGACTATTTAATTTCCTGTAATCCACACAGAACCTGGTGCTGCCATCCTTCTTTGGTACCAACACCACTGGTGAGGCCCAGGGATTGTTGGATTCTTGAATCACCCCTAATTCCAACATCTCCTGTACCTCCTCCCTCAGAGTCTGTTTGACTCTCTCAGGCACCCTATAAGGGGACTGCCTGATAGGCCTTTGGGGTCCTGTATCCACCTGGTGTTGCACCAAGTGGGTGCTCCCTGGTTTCTCGGTGAACATGCCCCCAAACTCCTGCAACACTGCTTGGATTTTTCGAACCTGGGTAGGAGATAGCTGCTGGGACATTGCTACCCCTTTCACCGAGGTGTCAGCTCGAGCCTCACTGAGGAGATCAGTCCCCAGATATTCCTCAGACTCCTCCTGTAATCCACTGCAAATGTTCAGCACAAGGGCCTCCCTGTCATGGTAAGGTTTCATCATGTTAACATGGTACAGTTTGTGCCCCTGCCATCTGCCTAGCACTTCCACCATGTAGTTAACATCACTTACCTTTCTTACTGCCTTGTAGGGTCCCTCCCAAGCTGCTTGCAACTTGTTGTGTCTGACAGGAATGAGAATCATCACTTGCTGCCCTACAGCATACTCTCTAGCTCGAGCATTCCTGTCATACCACACCTTTTTCTGTTTTTGGGCTTCTGCCAGGTTCTCCTGGGCCAGGCCCATGAGTTCCCTGAGCCTTGTCCTGAGGTTCAGGACATATGCCACAACAGACTTCTTGTGAGACTCACACTCACCTTCCCACTCATCTCAAATTAAATCTAGAGGTCCCCTTACCCTATGCCCATACAGCAACTCAAAGGGTGAAAAACCTGTAGATTCCTGGGAAACCTCTCTGTAAGCAAATAACAGAAGGGGCAAATATTTGTCCCACTCCCTCTTAAACTGATCTGCAAATGCCCATAGCATGGACTTGATTGTAGAGTTTAACCTCTGAACAAGACCATTAGTCTGGGGATGGTAGGGGGGTGGTCTTCATGTGCTTCACCCCACAGGACTTCCACAGACAAGCCAGCAGGTCTGACATAAAATTGGCACCTCTGTCAGACAGTATTTCCTTTGGGAAACCTACCCTGCTGAAAATCTGTAACAAAGCATTTGCCACCTTCTCTGCTTCAATGGAGGACAAAGCCACTGCCTCACAATATCGTGTAGCATATAATCACTAGGATATACTTTTTCCCTGTGGAACTTGGGGTACTCAGAGGACACACAGTATCCATTGCTACCCTCTGAAATGGCTCCTCAATCACAGTCAAAGGCATCAAAGGAGCTCTCACCTTGTCTCCTGCCTTGCCTACCTTTTGGCACTGCTCACAGGTCTTGCAGTACCCTGTTACATCTCTGGAAATTCCAGGCCAATAGAAGTTTTGCATAATATGCCTCTTTGTATGTTTTATGCCCACATGACCTGCAAAGGGAATATCATGGGCTATGGCTAGAAGCGCCAGACGGTAAGTTCTAGGCACTACCAACTGCTGTACTCTCTCACCTTCTAGCCCTCCCTCAGGGGTCCACTCTCTGTACAGTAACCCTTTGTTCCAGTATACAGATTCCCCCTTCCCTTGAGAATCAGGTGCATCCCTAGCTACCTGCCTCAGGCCTTGCAATGTAGGGTCTGAGAGCTGAGCCTGTCTCAAGTCTCTCCTTGTAACCCTTCCCAGTTCCCCTTCCACTGGAAGTCTGGCATCCTCTGACACCGGTGCCTCACTGTCAGCCTAGTACTACTACTCACCTCTACTTTTGCAGTTACCCTGTCCAAGGGAACATCAGTACCCACAAGCAGCTGTAGCTCACATTCAGTCTCACTGCTACAGCATAGCTCACTCCCTGAAGTAACCACCTCAGCAGTCCTGGCTGCAAGTATGCAGTCTGTCTGGGTTTCCCCCAGGCTACCAGACCCACATGCTTGTCTCTTAGCCTCACTGATTTTAACTGCATAAGTACATGGTACTGCCTCATCCAAATCCTTCCCTCTCAGGACATCTGCAGGATGGTAGTTTCATACCCCTGTTTTCTCAAGACAACCTACTATTGGGGTTTTGTCTTTACCACTTACTGGCTCCCTCACTTTGTTCCCCACCTTGCCTCAGTGTTTGCCACATGGCCCCACTGGTTGCATTCAAAACATTTAACCCTAGCTCCTGGACGTGTACTTGGACTAATTGGCTTCCCCTGCTACTGGTGGATTCTGCTGGGGCAGTCTGTACTGCCCACCATGGGTTCCTTTAGTCCCATGAGCAGTATTGGGGGGTCCCTTTCCTGTGCAGTGCTGCCCTGCTTGTTAGGTATAGGTCGCCCTTCTTCCCAAACTCCTCTGAAGTAGCACACTGTTTATCAGCTAACCAGATCCTCATGCCCTCAGGCAAAGTGCTAAGGGCTTGCTCCCTTAGCAAAAGGTCTGCCAGCCTTTCAAAAGTGGTGACCTGACATCCACTCATCCAGCTATGAAAATAAGTGCTTAGTTCAGCAACATATTTGCATACATTTTCATCTGCCTTGCGTCTATGCTCACAAAACTTTTTCCTATACATTTCAGATGTTAGCTTAAAACATTCTAATAAATGTCTTTTTACAGCAGTATAATCAAAACAGTCAGTGTCATGCATTTTTGCTAAAGAAGTTACAGCTTTACTATATAGTAAGGGGGTCAGGAACCATACCCAGAGCCCTTAGTCAACTTCATACTGTTTACATACCCGCTCAAACATATGAATGAAGCTATCAAAATTATCCTCCTCTTTAAACTGTGAAAGAAATTTACTGACTTTTTGTGCTTCTGGGGTCCGGTTACTCCTTTCCCATAACCTCCATGACTCTGGCGAAGAGTCAGCATTTCCCTCTCATGCCTCCTCTGCCGTTCATTTTCCTCAGCTTGTAGACTCCTCATTTTCTCGGCTGCTTCCAGTTTCATACACCTGGCCTCCATCTCAAGTCTCTTTAGCTCCAGCTGGATTTTTAAGTCCACTGCAGAAAGGTTGAGCTGTCCATTCTACGAGGATATTGTATCTCCACTATCAGTCTGATTGTGTTGTTTTCTGATGCAGCTGTAACCAAGGTTGCAATCAGGTCTACTTTAATCAGGTTTCCATGCACCAGTCCCCTAGCCTGGCACATCTCCACCAGCTGGCTCCTTGTCAGCTTTCCATACTCTTCTGCTGACATGCTGACTGCTCACCCTGACTAACAATAAGCTAACAAAAGAAATAAAATAATTGTCATCTGAACTCTGAGTATACACTGCGTAGCTGTTTTAGAGTACAAAACACTTTCAGAGATCACTGTACATAAGCTACAGGAATTCACTCTACCCACACCACTACAAGCCAGTTAGTATGCGAACTGTATCCCACCACTGGAATCACTTGTGATGACTGTGCCCTGGCCCAACAATCAAGGAGCCTCATTCTCACCACTAACATTAGGGAGGTCGTCTCATAGAAGAGGAAATGATAACTAATACACACAGTAAAGTACAATTTCCCTTAAGTGCACACAGAGATCACAGTCAGTCTGGGGCTGGCTGTTCCCTTGTTCACCAGGTCCCCAATAAGACTCCCCACTGGCATAGCTATAGGGTCCAGGTCTCAGCCTAACTGGGCAAGCTAGAACTTCCAGTACCCTCTCTGTCCAACCAGTGCTTCGTGTCCCTGCCAAGTAGCTAACACAACACACACACACTTTGAGATAAGTATTTATACAACTTCACAGACTCATGGGAAAGGCTGACACATATTCTCCAGCTGTGCCCCTTTACCCAGACTATACAGTAGTAATTACTGCCACCACCCAGTTAATAATATCAGTTACTAAAAGGTCCTTAAAAGGGTGGCCAATTATTACTGTGCAATATTATTATCCAACTATTCCTACAAGAAATCACAGTGCTAAAAACTTACATGTGAGCATAAGCAGAGTGCTGGTAGGTTGGATATCAAGATCAAAATGCTCTGTATCTCTCTATCTCAGACACAGTTTATCAAACATCACTAACAAACATGTCTCTGGGTCCTCCCCAGATTGCATCATTTTTGACACTTAGGTTTTCCCAATATTCATATTGCATCATCTTGACACCTGCTCTGAGTTCCCAGGCTAATAGCAACTCCATTTACATTATTTAGCAAGCTAACACCTGCACAGGAGAATACAGCAATAAAGATATTTCACATATGCACTCTAGCAGAAACCAAAACAGTAAAGCACCTTCCGCATGTACACTCTAACAATTATTCCTTAAGTTAAGACAATAGGAAGAATGTGTTCAGCTAGCCCCTCTGGCACCATTTTTTAGATAATTGTACTTTCAAAGACATTTGAAATGCTTGGCTTGGTTTTCCTTACAGCAGATGGCAATGTTGCAACCATCTTGAAGTTCACATTTAACAGTGTTTTCTTTCATTTAAAAAAAGTCTGTATTTTACATTTATTTATACAAATGATAGAATTATATATTAAATTCTATTTGCCTAGGCTGGCAGCCTTCGCCCATCTCTCCCCAATCGTCACACCCGCCATTAAGAGAATGTGCAAGTGGTAGAATGTTTGGAAAATGGAATTCAGTTGGAAGGAAATGATGTAAAAGCATTCTGCAGGTACTTGAAAAAAGAATTCCTATTCACCCATGGTGGAAGAAATGATTTTGCACAACATGAGGCAACTGAACAACACAAGACTGCCATTCTAAAAGCAAAATCCAGTCAACTGATGACAATGTGGGCAAGGAACACAAACTTTGAGGCACCAGAGCTTAAGATCATTGCAGCAGAAACCTCTGAGGTGTTCCATACACTTAAGCACAATATTTCCTATAACAATTTGGACTGTGTGGTAAAATTGGCCAGCCAGTTGTACAGTGACTCGGACATTGCAAAAAAAAAAAAAAACTATCTTGAGAAAGAACCAAGGCTAAAGCCATTGTTGAAAATGTTTTCGGACCACACTCATTGGAATGCCCCCTGCATGACCTTAAGAAACCAGGCACTTCATTTGCATTATTATCATCAGATGCTTCCAACAAGGGAAACATAACATTATTTCTACTTGAGGCATTTTTCCAATGAAGAAAGGCTGGTGACTGGTCTTTTGGACTTCTATGAAGACCCTGAAGAATCTGCCCAGGTTATTTCACAACAGATTTCCAACATTATGGAAAAGGACTCCTTGCCCTGGAACAGCATTTGAGCAGATGGGACTAATAATGCAAGCATGAACTATGGAAAGAAATATGATGCGTATACCAGATTAAAATAAAAGTGCCCACCACTCCAGAAGGCTAATTGTGGTCCCCACATTATTTATAATGCAGCCAAAAAAGCTGCAGCACAACTACCTTATGATGTGGAAGTGTTTGTGATGAAACTTTGCAGCCATTCCTCAGGTTCTGCCGCAAGGTTCTTTGAGTTTTGTGGCATGGAATTTAAGAGTCTCTTAAGGCATGTGCCAACAAGGAAACTGTCACTCCTGCCAGCCATTGACAGAGCAGTGAAAAATTTCCCAGTGCTCCAGTCATATTTCCTCTCCCAAGGAGAAGAGGAGGTCCCCCAGCAGATATGGCAGTACTTTGTAGATAATGAGCATGGCAAGAATATATTGTCTACACTGCCTCGGTACAATTTGCACTTTCACAGTGTCGTTCTTGTGGAGTTCAATGAACATATAAATATATTAGAAAAAGCAGCACTTATTGCCATGGAAACATTTTCAGTAATGGTTTCTCTCTAGGAAAAACTGCAGGCAAGAGCTTAATATGCTTTCTTTGGTGGAAAACTTGGGGCACTTATGAACACATTAGACAGCACATCTTTTAACAAGCTGAAAAGAGACTTCATTGTGTTCCTGGAGACAGTAGTTAAGTATTTATAACAGTGGTTTGATTTTAGTGAAAACAACTACTTGTTTACACTTTTAAGTTAGCTTTAACTGAGCCCACTTAGCCCTTTGTTTTCAGTGAGTTACTCAGTGTAATCACTGACCTGAGTCTGCAGGACATCTTTTCCAGGACTATTTAGCAATCAAGCCCTTTCTACAAGAATTATGTACCACAGGCTTATCTCCCAGAGAAAAGTGGTTGAAGCTTTTCAGAGAAGTGCCTGAGCTGACTGCACTATATCCGGTTATTGCTAGTGTATCATCTATACCAACATCCAGGGTGGCCATGGTGGTGCAGCGGTTAGCATGCCACCTCACAGCAAGAGGTTCTCTGGTTCAATCCTCGGCTAGGGTGCCTTCTGTGCGGAGTCTGCATGTCCTCCCTGTGGTTGCGTGGGTTTCCTCCGGGTGCTCCGGTTTCCTCCCTTATCCCAAAGACATGCTGTAGGTGGGTTGGACACTCTAAATTGGCCCTATGTGTGAGTGTGTGCATGTGTGTGCCTTCTGTGGAAGGTTGGGCACCAGACTGGCAACTCGACACTGTAAAACTCCACTGTCAATCATGAGCAGACAGGTGATCCGTTGTGGCAACCCCAACTGGGAAAAGCCGAAAGAAGAATAAGATCATCTATACCAACATCCAATGCATTTGCAGAGAGAATTTCTTTGGTGAAAAATAAATGGACATATGTGTGAAACCATTGTAGTATGAACTTGTTAAAAGTTGAGCTTATGATAACTACAAATTACCAGATGAAATGCTATGACTTTTGTTCAAGTATCATATCAAACTGGGCACTTCTTCATGCCATAAAATCAAATGCAAAGTACAAATTTAAAAAGAAGTGATTTATTCATTTTTCTTGTACTCTTAATTATAGAAATTTAAAAATATATTTTGCTTGTGTGAGTATGTAGATTTTTTAGTTTTCTTGTTTTAAAATAGTCATAGTATAATATGTAAAATTTAAGATTTTTTTTGCTTTTTTAAATAAACTTAATTGTCTGTTTAATATGAGTAGTTTTTTCTGTAAAGTTTACTGTTACAAGTGAGTAATGTGTGTATTTTTGCAGTGATCCTTCATTTTTACTGTTAAAACTTCATAATTTAAAGGGTTTGTGAGATTTCAGTATGATGTAATAACTTCACACTGTTGTACCCATAACTGCATCTCATTCACCACTCCTGTGGTGATGTTATGGTAACGGATGTGGCCAGTGTCATATCGGCCACACCTCCATGTCCCAATTTGGCCCACTTAAAAAGTGTCAAACCAAGGTAATATGTGATATATTTTTTTTCTAGATCTCTGGGACATAGCTTTCCCTGATTGAAAGGTTGATTAGTATAGAGACAGAATAGGCTTGTATTCTGCAGGTAGGTTGTCTTGTGTTAAGTAGTGGCTTTTAGCTTGAGGAGACATCTTTTGATTGTGCAGGTAAGAATGTATGGGCTGGAAACACAGTTTATTGGTGTGTTGAGCAAGTTCAAGGGATGGGTGAGGATTAGGGGCTGTGTGTAGAGAGATTACAGCACTAATAAAACATGAGACGAATGCCTGGCAATACTTGCAGAGTGATTACTTAGAAAGGGAGTTGGCTGAGTTGACTGACCTGGATGGGGGAGCTGATTGACTGAAGACCAGAATAATTTAGGGTTGAATTGAGTAGAGGGTTGTAGGTTTGTGTAATCCATTATTTTGTCTAATCTGATATTGTTTTTAGCTGAGTTTTTCAATAGTTTATATTTCAGCAAATTAGCTTCAGTTTTGTGGGGGAGAGGGGTTCTAGTTGTACCTCATCCTGTCCCTTTGATTCATTAATTGTTTAAATTGTCTTGACAGCCGTGGAACTGAATTAAATTTTGCTCGTTTACTATTGATTGGGGATAGTTAGTTTAGAATATTTAGAAAAATCATGCTGAGTAAGGATACTGCTGCATCTAGATGGAAGGTATGCAAAGAGCTCCAGGTGACAGATTTTAGGTTGATATTAGAGTGTCTATTTGAAAGATAGGCAGGTTATGTACTTGACTGTATCAATGGAACTTGTAGGTAGTACCTTTCAGTTGTACAGATTTTCACAGAATGACCAGATTTTTTGTCATATTTTTGTTCTGTTCCTCATAAAATTTGTGATTTTCTGGATTTTTTATGGCAAATGAGTGAGGAATTAATTCACAAAATAATGACACTCATTTGAGTTTCAGACTTCATATCCTTCAGAAAATACATGGTAACACAATACCTTTTTATTCTAGCAGCTTTCTAAGTTTGTAAGAGCAATATTTAAAATCTGTCCCTATTTTTGAGGCTTTGTCTCCCCCCCCATAATTTTTGGCTTTCTCTGGATTTTTTTGTGCTAGATAAGCTCTTTGATATGTAAGTGGGAAGGTGGTCACTTAAGCTGTCAAGGATTGAGTTTATGAAAGCAATATTACTTGAGGTGTTTGGGTACAATATTACATAAATGTTATGTGACTGTTTTGTTGTATCTAGGTGGTATGGAAATTAATTGATGGAAGCCACAGAAGTTAATGGTATTTTGAGTGGATTTGTCTGTTTATGTTTTGCCAATCACTGTTGAGATCATTTAGTATTATGATTTCCTAAGGGATGGAGGTTGATAGTCAAGAAAATAGTTCTTCAGCTGTATTGATATTTTTATCTGGGGGGATGTACATTCCTACTATGTTTACTGATTTGCATTTATTGATTTTTAGTGTAGGTATGATGATTGCAGCATTTCTGATTGGGGTGGGTTATGGGATGGAGAGATAAGTTGATAGCGTTTTTGTAAAATACTACCAGTCTACCAGCCGTAACCTTTCTTCTGTCTGATCTTATGACACTGTATCCTGGTGGAAGAATTATCTTGTCTTTTGTTGCTTGTTTCAGCCAAGTTTCTATAACTATAATGACATCTGTTGATTGCTGGGATATCTACACATGGACTTCAGCTAGCTTGTTCTTCTGGACACTTCTTAAGTTAAAATTAATCAAAAGTAGGTCAGATATTTTTAAGTGTGAAGTAGTGTAAGTAGGGGTTTTGGTGTAGTGGGCCTGGATTTTTATAGACATCTCCACAAAGGTTAATAGAGGGTAATATAGGTTGATATAGGGCCACTTTTGTTTCAATTTCAATTTAAGACATATTTTGTTAGAGAGAAGGCTCAGTAAATATTAGATATATTTTGTCTTGAACTTGTGCATTGTAGCATTACAGAAAAGGTTGGCAGTTTAGAGAAGTGACAGGAGGGGATTTTTGAAGAGATGGTGTGTGAGGTAGGGTATTGTTGTGGAAAGATGTGTGTGCAAGCAGTAACAGAGCTTGTACTAACAGGAGGGGATGTTTGAAGAGATGGTGTGTGAGGTAGGGTATTGTTGTGGAAAGGTGTGTGCAAGCAGTAACAGAGCTTGTACTAATATTAATCGTTTTAGTATCACTATAGATAAGGCTGCAGTGGTGGTGCTACGGTAGGGTTGTCGACTCATAGTAAGACGTTGTCCTGTTCGATTCTCAGCTAAAGCGTCTTCTGCGTGGAGACATGTGTGAATGGGCGTACCTTCGCTGAAGGTTGTGCTTCAGGCCTGGCAAGTCGGTATGTAAAAATCTACTGCCAATCATTAGCAGACCGGAGTTCCACTGTGGCGACCCCTAACCGGGAAAAGCCGAAAGATACAACAAGTGAGTACTATAGATAAACTGTATCATAAGTGGTGGCTTGTGGTATAAGGAAGAAAATACCCTTATTGCCATGAAGGGCGTAAAGAGTGAACCTACATTACTTCAGTAACTAAACACTGGAGGCTGAAATATCTGAGGGCTACTCAAAGTGAAGTTACCACTCCTGTGCACAACAAGGTCAGTGGATCTAATTTACAGCATCACAGTTAAATGCATTGCAGTACGTGACCAGGCTATACTGAAGGGAGAACTCAAGACTTCTGTAGGTCTGGGAGCTTACATAGTATTGCAGATCCACTCCATTTCAACTAGCTTGTGCTTATTTCAAATTAAACATGCTTAATGGTTAACATTATAATGGCTCACTGTGGAAAAGCTGCTAGTACCAAGAAAGTATTTCACCACTTTTGCAAAGCTACTGTACTTCACTATGTTTGATGGGCACACAGTGTATGGTATGTCATAAATCTGGTTGCATTTTCCAAGGGAGTAACTCATTGGGTTCACTTATTACCTCTGTCTGCTGTGCTGTAAAGTAAGTGCACAATTACTCTTTAAAAAGTTTAAAACATTTGCCTCCGACCTCTCAGGACATGCTCAGTGGCACTAGAGTTAACTCTTCATCTCCCTACCTTCTTAAATGTGGGGCCACAAATAGCTCCCTAATGGGTCCAGTACTTTTTACCATGTATATGCTGTTACTTTATTACCTTGGTCACCAGGGAAGGGTGTACTGCTACAGAGGATACTCAGCTGTGCATCCCCCAGGAGGAGTATGTGTAATATGCAAAATGGTAGCAGTTTTGCATTATTTCATAAATTACTCAAATTTGACCTTGCAGATAAATACAAGTACATGTGTCCTAGGTATCCCAGTTAAGACACATCTGTAAATTCTCTGGTATATTCATAAATACCCTTACAGGACTTGCAATTGCTTTGCCATTTGTTTGTGACTCAAGAACTCATCTCTGACAGTTGATATAATTTCAAAAATCTGCAAACATATTGTTTTATTGGGAAATATATTGGAGGATAATGCTAAGATAATAACTGTGTGTGTGTGTGTGTGTGTGTGTGTGTGTGTGTGTGTGTGTGTGTGTGTGTGTGTGTAATTTGTTCTCATTCATATGTATGATGCTGTATAGGTTCACAAGTGTGTAGCAGGCTAAAGATCTGTTGTACACCATTGCAAATAAACTAAAGATATTGGCACAGGCAGAAAAAAAAACAAGTTATTTTACATTAGAAAGGCTTGTGATCTAGACTCTTGTGGCAGGAGAGTGTAGCCTATACCCCTCTAAGCTGGCAATTGCTGGTGAAGGCTTATTATGCATTTTATACTGTGTCATTGTCCACTTTAAGCACTTGGGTCCCAAGCCAGTTATTTTATATTTGGAAGATTTGTGGTCTGAACTGTTGTGGTAGGAGGGGATAGCCCTATACCCTTCTAAACTGGGAATTGCTGGTTAAAATCTTATTGCATCTGTTATTCTGAAAGTGTCTTAGTTCTGGTTTAAGCACTTGGGCTCCAAACCAGTTATTTTACATTAGGAAGGTTTGTGGTCTAGAATCTTGTGCCCTTCTAAGCTGGGAATTGCTTATTGTGCCTGCTATTCTAAGTGTCTTTGTTCTGGTTGAAGCACTTGGGTTCCAGACCAGTTATTTCACACTAGGAAGGGTTGTGGTCTACTCTCTTGTAGGAGCATTCTATTGAATTTTTTCTTTATTTAAACTGTTTTTTTTTTATTTTGCTGTTGTGACTGCGATTTTCCTCACTTTGAATTTCTAGTACTTCTGCATTTTATAGCATGGGCTAGATTCAGGCTTTCTGAATCTAGATTTTTTTGGTATCATTTGAGCACTAAAACCAGTCATCTTGCATTAAGAAGGCCCCCCCCTGCACCCTTGTGGCAGAAGTGTGCAGCCAAGGACCCATCTAAGTTTTGGACTGATGGAATAAGGCTCAGTCTTGGACTTACTCTTTTGTTATTTTGTTTAAAATCATTTAACTTCACATGTATTTAAGAGTCGTGTTTGTGCAGGTTTGTCCTCAGTTTACCAGAGCTGCTCAGAGATTGCACTGCTGCCCTGTTAGCAACTCAGTTGTGCATTGTGAAGCAGTGATGCAATTTTCTACTCCTAGCCCTCCATAAAATAGCTGCTTTCTGTTAGTCGTACAGCGAAACCTGGTCCATCTAGCCCACTCCCCATTAGTTACTACAGTATATACCTGCCATAATGGACAGACAGTTCCTCACCATTTCTCCAGTCAGCCTGATTGAAATGGGCATCCTGAGGCAATGTAGCAATTGCCTCATGTATACTGACAACCAGTTACTCCTAAAACAAACAAATACAACATGTGAGAGATGTATCTATACTCTGAATTTGGAATCAATTATCTCACATAATAAAGCAGATATCAAACAGGTTGTCAGGACACACACTTTACCTCTTGCACATAACAAGCTCAAAACCCATAAACCCACATATGCAGAGATACTCACTAGAAGCCTACCTAAAGATCAGAGACCTCCCAAGCACAAACCTACTGCACACACTGCAGACACAACAGAATCCACTACACATAATAATACACATAATAGTATCTCAGCCAATAAACCCCAAAGACAAAACACCTAAAAACCAAATGTCTTGGTCATAGGTGACTTCATAGTGAGACACACAGATGTCCCCCTCAACAGGCTGGATAAGGAGAAGGTTAGGGTCAGCTGCCTACCAGGTGCAACAGTCTGTCAAATTGCACACACACTCAAGTCTCTCAACAACAAATTCCGTTATAACTCTGTCATAGTCCGTATTGGAGTGAATGCCTTCAGACGTACCTAACTGGTTTATATGAAGAGAGACATGACTGAGCTCTCAGATTATGTGTCCCAGGCAGTTATGTCCCTAGCCCTAAGCAGCATTCTACCTTCACCCAGGATGATGCCTCAATATAAACAAAAAATGATTGACTTCAACAATTGGCTTAGCTTCTGTTGTCAATCTAGGGGGATCCAGTATCTGTCAGCCTGAGAAGATACGGTCGACAGACCATGCTGTTTTGCCAGAGATGGTCTTCGCCTGTCACCGCTTGGCTTTTGGTTACTGGCAAAGGTACTTGCCTCTCCATAGTGCCTTTTTTAGGCAATGTCATAACAACAAAATTCCCGATGTAAAAAATTCCACTAGAGACAAACTCAGGGCTATGCTGCTTAATGCTAGGAGTGTAAATCGGAAACTGCACTCACTGGAAACACTCCTTACCTTGGAAGATGCTGATGTCTGTGCAGTCACAGAGACATGGTTCAAGGCTGCAGAGAGCACCCCCAACCATGCAAGGCTACAATGCCTTCTACATGTTCAGACCTCAAAATGAGCACAAAAGAACCAAAGGTGGAGGTGTCTCAATCTTCATTAAAGACAAATACACCAAAGGCTTGATCAGACAGTAAGACTCCTTGGAGCTACTCCAAGTCCAACTAACTGTAGTAAAAGCCCCTTCCATATCATTGTTAGCTACAGGTCCCCCACCATGAACCAAGAGAACCACTCTGCCTACCTGAACCTACATGAGTCACTCACTATATAGCCAAACACCTTTATCATGGGTGATTTCAACTATCCTTCTATTGATTGGGAGTCATATATTAATACAAACAAATTCACCCTAAGGTTCCTGGACTTTGTTAATATAAGTGCTCTGGAACAGATAGTCTGCACCCCCACAAGGAGCTCAAATGTCCTAGACTTAGTACTCACCAACATAGGGGGACTCTGCACTAACCCCCCCACTACCACCATGTGTTTCCCTCCCTGGTAAGGTCTTATCATAAATCAGTCACGTTCAAAGTAATGATCATATCTGCCCCCCCCCCCCCCCCCCCACAAAAGCAAAAAGGATGAAAACGTTCTCCAAAGCAAACTATAGCCTCCTAAATGATGGCATAGTTTCAACAATGACTGCTATACAGAGGTGTACACAAATGCCTGTATAAACACTTACACAAATGTAGAGACGCAGCTGTACCTGAATGAAACAAAACAAGGTCCTCAAAAAAAACAAGCCACCCTGGTGGTCATCAACCATAAATAAGTTATACAACAAGAGGAAGAAATGAATGTCTAAGAACAAGAGGAAACTGACTCAGCATAGGAAGGACAACCCTCACAGCTTGAGCAAGCAAATTATATATCATGTAAAGTCCCCTAAAGCCAATTATGAGGCTAAACTAGCATCCCTAGCTAAGGATGATCACAATGCATTCTTTAGCTATGTCCAAAATCTAAAAGGAGAGGCCTAGCTTTGTGCTGAACTGGTAGTGTATGGTACCACTCATACTGACCATGAGAACATTGCCAACTTGCTAGCAGACAGATTTGCTGCAAATGTCACACCCTGTCCCCACCAGACATACCCCAAAGCATACCTGTCACCAATCCTCCACCAAGTATCTGCATAGAGCAGGTCATAACTGCGGTCTCCATGACCAAAAACACAGCCTCTATGGGACCAAATAACATCCCAGGCTGCCTACTAAATGGTCTAAAACAGGACCTAGCGGAACCACTTGGCAGTCTCTTCACCCACAGCCTAAGTACTGGCTTTGTCCCACTAGAGTGGAAAACCGCAACAGTAGTTCCCTTGCACAAAGGGAGTCCATCAACCAACCCTGGGAACTATAGACCCATAAGCCTAACCAGCCTTATCTGCAAGGCTATGGAAAAAATCATCATAGACCTTATCAACAAAGGCATAGGTGACCTTCAAACTCTTGACCTGACCCAATTTGGCTCTGTTAAGGGTAGATCATGATTATTAAACCTGGTGGACTTCTTCAAGAATGTCACCAATGCCCTAGATGAAGGCAAAACAGTACATACAGCCTATCTTGACTTAGCCAAGGCTTTTGACACAATCCCCCACTCAGGCATCATTGAGAAAGTCACCCAGCTGGGAATTAACCCATATGTCATTAGATGGGTAGCCGACTGGCTCACCGACAGAAAGCATACAGTCAAAGTTGGGGATTCCACCTGTACTAGCAGACCAGTTACCAGTGGTGTACCACAAGGATCTGTGCTGGACACACTACTGTTTGTAATCTACTTCTCAGAAGTCCAGGAGAAACAAGATGGCCTATGGCTTACCAAGTTCGCTGTTGACTGCAAACTAGGTGCAATCATCGAGTCCCCCAATGATATTGACATACTAAAAAAGGGCTTACACAGACAAATGATTAGTGCCAAAGCCACAGACTTAAACTAAACACAAAAATGCATTATCATCCCTTTTGCCAAAGGGGAAGTCTTTGCAAATTACAATATTAACAGTACCCCCTTTAGCTCAAGCCCTGTGGTGAGAGATTTGGGGACAACCTTAACTTTGATCACCTTGTGTCCACAGTGATAAAGAAGGCCTTCTATATTGCACATCTTATAAGTAAGGGCATTGCATCCAGAGCTAAGGATGTTCTAACTCCTCTGTACTCATCCCTCATCAGACCACTTATAGAATACTGTTTACTATTAAAATGTCGAACGGTACTACGTCGACTATACTATAGTCGAACACGGAAGTTCAAAAATAGTAATGTCGACGTCAAAAAAACAATCTAGGAATGGTTTTAACATGGGTCGAGGTAGGTGTTCAGTATTATTCAGAACTACAAACATCTCCCCTACCTCGACCCATGTTAAAACACAGTCCTAGATTGTTTTTTTGTCGTCGACATTACTATTTTCGAACTTCCGTGTTCGACTATAGTACAGTCGATGTAGTGCCGTTCGACATTTCAATAGTAAACCATAGAATACAACACTCCCTTCTGTATGTAGCTCACCAGACACTTGCAGCAGCTGGAGAGACCTCAGAGTTTTTTCAACAAGAAAATACGGGGCCTTTGACACATGACCTACATGGACAGACTGTCCATGTACCCTATATCTTATAGGCTGCTGAGAGGCGACTTGTGCCTGGCCTACAGAGCAGGCTTGGACCCTGCCCTAATGGAAATGCTGAACATCCACAAGTCAAATGGGAGAAGATTCACTCACTCTAGGGATCTTAACCTAGCCTGTGACATTAACAAGACATGCTGGAGAGATATGTCTCCCAGAGATTGCCACGCCTGTAGAAAAAATTCCAAATTCACATAAACCAGAGCTCCTCAATACCCCTACTTAAGTGTAACTTGGACAACTGGATGGGAGACCGTAAATTTACCCCAGGGGTGTCAACTATGTCCCTCTTGGATAAGGACAGTTGATGTTGCTCAGACTCACACATTAATATAGACCATACAACTTGGTCAATAAGGGAACAAGGGTATAACATGGCTAGGCTTATAAAGGCCCTAGGGCCAATAGCCTAGTAACCTCCTATGAACATTTTAACATCTTTACATGAAGACTTAGCCATGACTAAGAATTATTTATATGCGCAAAATGAACATACGCCAATCTGGCTAACAACAGGAAAAACAATAGTCTCCTTACGAGCGAACCTGCAAGCTATCCTAAAAACTATAGACAACTTGCCTTCTGAACATGCATAAACTGTGCACTGGAACTGATGCTGATGGTGGTGTTGCGGTAGCGTTGTCGCCTCACAGTAATACATTGTCCTGTTCGATTCTCAGCTAGAGCGTCTTCTGTGTGGAGACATGCGTGAATGGGCGTACCTTCGTTGAAGGTTGTGCGTCAGGGCCGGCAACTCGGCATGTAAAAATCTACTGCCAATCATTAGCAGACCGGAGTTCTGCTGTGGCGACCCCTAACTGGGAAAAGCCGAAAGATACAATAACAAGTCTATAGTCATTTAGAAGAAAACTCAGTCACGGCAATAGAACAAAAGGGTAACAAAAGACAGACATATGGAACAAAGGATTATTTATTGTTAAATAAAGTCATAATGGAGAACTGTAAAAATGGGAAGAATCTAAGTATGGCATGGATAAACTACAAAAAAGCATTTGATAGTATTCCACATTCATGGCTAAAAGAGTGCTTAAAAATATGTAAGATACACCCTACACTGATTGATTACATTACAGCAGCCATGAAACCTTACCAAACCACTTTGCAGTTAAGCCATGATAAAGGACAAATTATTATTCCATGGATACAAATTCAAAGGGGGGTATTCCAGGGTGACTGTTTGTCACCACTGCTCTTTTATCTTCCCTTAACCCATTAAGCTGTCTACTTAACAGATTAGTTCATGGCTACCGTTTGGTTCACAGAAAACAATAAAATGTAAATATTTCTTATCTTCTTTTTGTGGATGATTTAAAACTATATAGATCATCAGATGAGGAACTGAAAGCACAATTGCAAGTGGTCAAAACTTTCTCAGATGAGAGAAGAATGTCATTTGGTCTTAATAAATATGCAGAAGCAACCTTTAAAGCAGGAAAGCTGCAACACCAAGAAAACATCAGTTTGGGACAAGAATGTGATGTAAAAGAACTTGAGCTAGAGGGAGTGTATAAATATGTACTGCAGGAACTAATGAAATATAAACAATAAAAAATGAACAAATGCAAATAAAACTTAGTAAGGAATATTTTAGAAGACTAAAATTAATCCTGAAAACAGCTCTGACATCTAGGAACAAGGTCCAAACTATAAACCAATTTGCTCTTTATGTCCTAACTTATACTTTTGGAGTGATTGACTGGTCTCAAAGGGTATTGGATCAGTTGGATAGGAAAACAAGAAAAATGTTTCATGCTTATCAAATAATTTATAAAAATCAGTGAATACTAAGATTATATATTCCTTGTTCTGAGGGAAGGATGGGCCTCCTTGAAATTGATTACATGTATAGCTCTGCAGTTATAGGACTACATACATATCTGCTGATCTCACAAGACCCAAACATAGTGAAAGTTTTAAAACATGAGGAGAATAAAATCTAAGATGACTTCTCTGCTTAGTTTAGCAGAATCATATCTGTGTCAAGCAGGAATGAAAATCATAACAGAAGTAGGTAAAAATCAGGCAGCAACTGAATGTGCCAAAAAAAAAAAAAAAACAAACAAAAGAAAGAATATAAGGTGAAGGATCAGATGAGAATGCAAAAAATTTAGAAAATATAACTGGAAGTACAGAAAACATTTGGAATAACCTCATGTTGATCAGTATCGAATTTTTTATTTTTATTTATTTTTTTTTTTATTTAACATTTGTTGACCGGGAAAGTCCGACTAGGTTCCACAGATCCTGTTTTCAGCGGAGGCCCGGGGAGAAATGCTCCAGAAGCAGGAATGGTTAAGATGAGGGGAATTTAAACCAAAGACAAAAGGTTTATATTGGTGGCTCAAGAGAGTGGACTGCGCACATGCTGGTTTACAAAGCCCATTGAACATGTGGGAGAAATAGACAAATGCAAATTTTGTAAAACAGAATTGGAAACAGTTGCACATCTTATTGCCTGGTGTGATACGCTATTAGCAGAAGGACTATATACTGAAAGCATAATAATGTTGCAAGACTGTTACATTGGGGATTGTGCAAACGTTATAATACTGAAGTAGCTGAAAAACATTGGAAACATGAGCCACAAAGCATTATAGAAAATGATAAAGTTTATATCACATGGGATCACCCATTGCCAACAGTTCAAAAAATAGATGCGAGAAAAGCAAATATAGTAGTTCATGAAAAGAAGAAAAAAGTAGCATTGATCATTGAAATTGCTACACCCAGTGACTACAGTGTCTTAAGTACAGAGAGACACAAAGTCATAAAATATCAGGATTTACAGACAGAAACAAGGGCAATATGGAAGAAACCCAGATAGTTCCAATAGTAGTAGGAGCAACAGGTTTTATAAAAAAAGAATTTCAATCATACTTAAGATATGTTACCAGTGCATGTAACACTGTATGAATTTTATCACGAGTCAGTTCTGGGCACATTGCGGTTGCTGCAAAGAGCACTTCTGCCTAACATCAAAGATTGAAACAATACTAATTTCATTAACTTTAATCATACTTTGACTTAGGAATGGAGTCCATTCACATCATGGTATAAGAAACCCAAAAGACTTGAAGAAATTAAAAAAGAGAGAAAGAAATAGAAATACAGAGACAGAGAATAAATTCTTGATATAATGTATAAAATAATTTTCAGGCTTATTATCAAACTCGCCATTAAGGAAAAATCACTGCAGCCAGTGGTTTGTTTTACCATGGCATACAGTTCTTAAAATAATCTCTATGGATAAAGTTTGTTGTCTCAGTTTTTTTTTTTCAATATCAAAAAGGTATAGTGTGTAGAAATGACCTGTCGGTGACTTGTGGGCAGGGGCTATCCTTGTAGAGGAGGAGGCTACATTCAAGAAATTTCTATATGGCTCCAAACATTTTAGCTATACACATGACTCTGGTCTGCTATGTCATTTAGGGCTGCTCTGCTGAGCATTAGGTCAGCTTTCCTTGCTTCGTACAATATCTACAGATTCCTTTACCAATCTGAACATAAGACATATCTGAAACCATCTCTAATATACCTACTAGAAATTTGTACTCTGAGAACAGGATGTTAATAGAATGGTCTCCCAAGTGCATACATTTAATAGAGTAAGAGGGTTCACCCCATTCTCAGCCAGGTAGCATAGAGGGTTTGACTGTGACTGGATTGCAGTTGACCTGAATTGACTAGTAGCCATGGGAACTGGATTAGTCAACTGGAAAGGGGTGAAAATGAGTAATTGATGCCCACCCCATCCCTGAAGGGAGGTGCATGGGCTCAGTGCAGCAGGCATTGGAGTACACATTCCAGCCAATAGCTGGTTCTTGTGAGCATCCAACAATGTATTCATCTAACAAGGTTCTAAATAAATAATACTTTAACAGGTTGCATGTGTTGGTGTTTAGTTGCTTGAGTTGATGACAAGGATACAATTAATAAAATGAAATTGCAAAATCTTTTAAGTTACCATATAACCTATCAGTTTGCACTGTCTCAGTTCAGATATAAATATTTATGAAGGAGGCATAGAATGATAAGATAGGCATCAAACCAAGTTAATAAACAGTGATGAGTTATAACTAAGTGATACCGAGTGGTATTACTTAATTACAAGTACAGCAGACTTATGTGGCTTACCATAAGATTTCAGTCTTTCTGTTTGGCAATTCATGGCTATCTTTAACTTCTAATGATGGAGATTTTTGTCAGAGCGGCTGATTTAAGTACAATTTGCAGGGCCTCATTATGTCTTAAACACATCATAAATATGATTTGCATTATATTCTGTACTATATATGTACTAGATAAATGACTTGGCCATACGAAGCAAATACTATGAATGTCATTTTATTAAAACACTTAAAATACTATCTCATGTGAGATATTATCTACAATGATAAAGTGAGTTAAAGAAATCCACATTTTGTTTCATCCTCTTCACATCTTGTAAGGTGTATGCGCTCATTCTTCATCTTCTCCTTTCTGAAAAATAAAACAGTACAAAAACTGTAAAAGGCAGCATTTTCATATTATAATATACATTTATGTATTTTGTCAAATAATCTTTATAATGTTCTGTAATACAATTGCCTACATTAATATAACAACACTAAAAGAGTTTGAAAGATACATGAGATTGTATACATAAAGAACATTAATGCTAATTTCTATCCTATATTACTTACTAAGCGGTGATAATTAAAAAAAAAAAGATTTGAAATTAATTGTTCTCTAACCACATTGTAACAGCACACAGGGCAAATAATCACTATTGAATTCTAACTCTTCAAAGTTCTTGATGACAACAATAAAATGACTTCCTTAATTTTTAGTTCCTATACTTATTTGATGAATTCCTTGACCTAAGTAGGATTACCTATTAAAGAGTCTTGCTCATATGTTTCTTGCAATAGTTGTTTGTTTTGTACTGATGCTGCATTATGCAAACTGTAACAGAAACCTTGAGAGTGTGCAAGATGCAGCCTCTCCTTAAGGTGCAATTCTTTATATTCTGCAAACACTTGCATGCAGTAGTATGTTCATGCAGTCCCATGACAGATTTATGGTAGGGAAAACAAAACCCTGCCTTTTGAATAATTAACTGATTTACTTGGTTATGATATCTAATCAGGCCTTGATGTAGATGGAATTATGCACTATAGTAGGCTGTGGTCTAGTTTTGGTATAAGATCTACTGTCATATGCACTTTTAGTCATCACTGCCATACTATAACAGTACTACAGGTACTGTTCAAGCCCCTACAGAGGCAGAATGTGCATTCTACTTCTTTCTTTATGGCAATACTCATACTTCACTAATATAATTCGGAAACCATTTGAAGTGCCATGACCTGCTAGAGTGAGTCCCGAAGTGCGAAGCCTGAATGGCCAAAAGTTCAGACTTGCATGTATGAAGTCAGACATAACATTTCTCACAATATTCCCTTTTCTCCAAGGTATGGTGATCTCAGAGTTGGTATAAATAAGTTCAGGGGGGTGGGTATTGCCCCTGCAAAAAAACAAGTTTTAAGGAGAAGATCGGCTTTCGAGATTCAGTCTTCTCCTGTGTTCTCAGTCTTTTTATTTTGGCTTGTCATCACTCAGCATTTCAAGTGCTGACATTTCAATAGACAGCTTCTTTGTGATCATGTATTTTAAAATATTGTTTTTGCCTGTGGGTTCACACAATGCTGCACTAAAGTGGATTGCACTGGATCTGAAAGTGAATATGCACAACAAATCTGTCAAATGCAGGAATACCAAAAACTGCTTTTAGTATTGGCAAAACATGCCAACATTTAGGAAAAGGAAAACTTTTATTAAAACGTAACAACAAATATTTCTCTTACATTGACTTTTGGTACCCACAAAGTTAGTATAAACATGTATCAGATGTGTTATGGTTTACACTGGTACTGTTAACCATTGTCAAAAGCAGTTCTTGGTTTGCTGCTTTCAGTGACCAGTCATTGCATTTGATTCAAGATCCAATTTCTAAGCCACTTCATTATTGTCTAGGTAATAAGCATATCAAATGACTTCTACAGATTCTTTTGTCACTATATTATTGTTTCCACATAATTATTGTAAATACGTTAACACTTTATTGTGTTATCTTGTAAAGCAGGTGGTAAGAAAATAAATTTATTTTATTAAACCATCCATAGAAATGATGTAAAACATCTAGTAAAACAATAGCTCTTATCTACCTATATAGCTAGCTTTCTATCTAGCTATCTATCTAACTAGCTAGCTAGCTAGTAATTTGTTATCTATCTATCTCTCTGTCAGTCTGTAGCTTGATAGCTAAGTAATGCATTAATAGTTCATATTAGTGTAATGTTCAGAAAAGAATATCCCACCTTGCCACCAATATCGCGGCTCTTAGCTCTGAGCTTGTTGACCTGGGACTCAGCGATATCAGCACGTTCCTCTGCTTCTTCAAGCTCATGCTGGACCTTCCTGAACTTGGACAACTGGACATTAACCTGTTCTTCCTACACCACAGAAATAAACAAGAAAACATTCTTTAATTTTTTGCATATTAAATAATAGGTGATAGAAATGTAATTCAAATTATAATACACTTTTATTTCAAACACTGCACCCCTTCCTCCCAGGTATAGTTTTAAATAGTGTTCTTGTCTAAGGAAGAGATGTTCCACAGTCACATTTACATTTAAAAAGTACCCTAGAACACACCGCGATCCCAATTCTCACTTCAAGGCTTAAATTTAGAGACTGCTCTTGTCAAGACCTAGGGCAGATATACCTCCCCTGCCTTAAGTTTCAGATATACTCTTAATCAATTAAAATGTTCACATCTAGCACAAAACATCTTCTGTCCTAAACCTCAGCACTACTGCTAGTAATATGCTTGTGTCTTGGACTGGCTATTGTGCCTCCTGTTCAATGTCATTTTAATTAGTATTCGCGTCTAGGGTAACTCCTCTCTCACTATCCTCTTGGTAAAACTTTTTTCAAGTGCTCACATCTAGGATAATACTCCTTTCCATTTTCTGGACATGGGCGTTTATCAGAATTATTGCTTATATCTATAATACAATGATTGATGTCATTCTAGGTCATGGTTTACTGAGGTGTAACCCAAAGATTCATGAATGAGCATGTGTGTGCATTTCATTACAGAATTATTAGAATTCTGGTGGCTTGTCATTTTGTATGTGTGCAGCATAAATGCTCCATGTGTATTTGCAGATGTGGTAGGTACAGGAGAACAGACTGCTTAAATGCCTGGACATAACGTCATCTACCCCAAATGCATATATTAAGTGAATAATACAGATCCAGCAACATATGCTGTGTAAGGAAGGGGCAGTGGCTCAGATGGGCCAACAGTTATATCCCCATTAACAGTCCACTATTCAGCAACATTGTCCAGAACAATAACACTAACAGAGAAGTTTGATTGTGTTACTGATCATAACTAATTTCTTAATCTGTTCATGAAATTCATCTCAAAATGGAACTGAACTGAACATTTGTAGTTGAATTTCCTGAATCCATCTTCAGAGCTTTAACAAAAACTTATCAGAGATTTAATTATAACTTTTTTTAGTACACGTGGAGTTTTTGCTGTTCCAGTTTATTACACGTTACAAAAAAAGAGATGAAATGGAGTATGACAGCTTCAAAGGTTGAAACACATTTCACTCTACCATACAAACAGTATCAGAAGTAAAATACATATCTAATTAATGAATAGCTGTAAAATCTGTCATATAGTTTATTCTACTTGTTATTTATGTTGCATTGAAATGTCTGTAGCAGTTTTCAAAGCTGTCAGGTTTATTTGATGCAGTTCTGCAGTCGCTGCTGTCTGTGTGTCAGTGTGACCCTCGATCATGACAAGGTTCTAACATATAACACTACTATGAAAATCTTGTTGTTGATAGATTCATATGTCAGAACCAGGCTATAATAGTTTTTTTCCCCCAATTTCAGAGCAGAATCAGTCACCATACTCTTATGTGTTACAATCCTTTTATGACCTGTTGCACTGTATAATAATCATTGGGATGAGATTTATGAATTATATGTTCCAATCCTGCTGGCAATTTCAACACAAAATGTAGTTTTATGAATCCTTTTCATTGCCACTAATAAAGAACATAATTCTTTGGAAGTGGAAATTGATCAGCGCTTCCATGCTTATTGATTAATACCTCCTGTTTGCCAAACAGAATCAATCACACTCTCTCCAATGCTAAATCTTCACCCTGCCAGCAAGTGCCTTCCTTAGCTAGAAGTCAGGAAGCCTTTGTTTTCCTAGATAATACTACATGATGGCTTCCACCCTTTCCCAAAAAAAAAAAAAAAAAAAAAAAAAAATTAATGGATTATTCAACTGGAACAATTTGACTGAAAGACTTTTTCTTCATAAAAATTAAGATTATTTATCCATGGGATAAAGCCATCTGCATTCATTGCTTCCCAGATGATAAGCTTTTGTGATACTGAATTGTTAGGCAAAGCAAAATATCCTCCTTGCAATAACTTTTTTGATGAATTAGTTATAGACAGTTTGGGGAAAACCTAATTCAAACTCTTGGATTTCCCCTCTATAACAGTCTAGCTTCTCTTTATTTAGTAACCTTTCAAATTCCTGTAGGCTTTTAGGTATATCCAGATGGCAATCTGCTTTTGTAACAAAGACAGAAATGTTGTTTCCATATGAAACATATGACCTTATAAATAAAATGGTATGCTGCAAACATTTTGTACTATACACAGACACAGAAAAGGGAACAATCTTTCATTTTCAATGAAATACTACATACAAGTATGATATACACTGATTTATGATTTGTATCATATGGTAGCTGTTTAGTAGCTGTTGACTGGTGATATAAATTGCCATTTCTTGCAATTAAGCTCCTACCTCTTCTCTTCCCCAAAATGTTGGCATTATTCCATTACAGCTCATTAAAAGACTTACAGCTTCTTCTGATTGTCTCTTGTAGGTTTTGACTTTTAGCTGAAGTTTGTCAACCAAATCCTGAAGCCTTATTACATTCTTCTTGTCTTCTTCAGACTGTAAAATATGGTAAAATAGTTATTTCTTAAGTTAAGTTTCTTCAGGCATTAGACATCCTAATTCAATGAAGCCTAAATTCATGGTACAGCATACCTGGTATGTGAGCTCCTTAACTCTCCTTTCATATTTGCGGACACCCTTAATAGTCTCAGCACCTCGTTTCTGTTCTGCTTCCAGTTCATTTTCCAGTTCACGTACCTGAAATATTACAAAATCATTATTATATGTATCCTTTCCATGTAAGACTATAGAGAAATTCATTTTAAAAGTACATACTCTAGTCTCCAGTTTCTGAAGCTGTTTCTTTCCACCCTTCATTGCTAACTGCTCAGTTTCATCTAGACTATGTTGCAGGTCCTTCACAGTCTGTTCAAGGTTCTTCTTCATCCTCTCAAGGTGGGCACTGGTGTCCTGTTCTTTCTTCAGTTCCTCAGCCATCATTGCAGCCTGTTGAAATCATGATAAAGAGAAAACAAGATCAGTAATTAATATGATGATGAACAGATAGTATACTAAATATTGATAATAGGAAATATTTGTGCATTATCAGTTGATATTGCATAGCATCTCCTTTACAAATTACCTAGGACTACAAAATATAGCAAAATTACAAGAAAAGCCAGACAATAAACAACAGAAAACAACAGAACAGTGTTTACAAGCAGAGATGCATTCCAAACTTAGCGATTATGATGTACAACCAAGCAGCTTACATTGCATATAGCTTTATGAATATTGCCATCACATGATCTAACCTGATACACAATATCACTATTAGAACCACATTTTTGTTTAATCAGCTAATTTTGTATGAAAACATAGAACAACACAATGACCGACTTGTTATAGTATTTCAGAAATGATCAAGTATTTGTTTTGGACTAAATTTTTATACACATATTTTAAACAACCAGCTGTATCAAATTATCTGTGATCATGTATTGTACGAACATTTTTATTATTTTACAAATATGAACTATCCTTACATCAGTGATGGCTTTCTTTGCCTTTTCCTCAGCATTCCTTGCTTCCTGCACAGATTCATCCACCTCTGACTGGAGCTGGGCCATGTCGCTCTCAAGCTTCTTCTTGGTGTTGATAAGGCTGGTGTTCTACAAAAGAGATACATTGTAACATTTAATTAGTACCACCTGTTGTTAAAGACCTGGAACTAAAATCACAACACAGATCCAAATAGCTATGCTGTGTTACCTGGGAATGCAGGAGCTGCACACGCTCACTTGCATCTAGCAGTTCTTGCTCTGCAACCTTGCGGCCTCTCTCTGTCTGTTCAAGTGCAGCTCTTATCTCTTCAACTTCTGCTTGCAACAAGGTATTCCTGCGCTCAATCACAGCTACCTGCTCTTTCAGGTCATCCTGGCTTCTGACAGCATCATTAAGGTGTAGCTGAACATCCTATGATTACACAAGTTGGATTTCACAATATTACTAACATTACTTTTTATATACTTCTGTTCAGTATGCTGTTTTTCCAGCATTGTTTTTTTTTATGCTGATCACACTGCATTTGTTTCACATTTAAATTTTATTTCTGTTAGTATTATAAACCTGAACGTTTTGTTAACTGTGGAATAACTGTTTTTTAGTAAGCAGGATAATATTTAGGCTATATCTACAATCAGTACTCCAAACAAAAATGCAGAGTTGTGCACAAGTTTTTTAATGATTATTAGTAATGAATTATTGAAGACGTGGCAGTTTACCCTTTAAGGCATTGTGCAGACGATTTTTTTAGGAGTAGCATGCATATCTCACAATCCTTTCAAAGGTTTATAAATACCATTGGGGTCTATATTAAATTCTCGAAAGACGACAATGTCGAATCTGACAATGTCGACATGAGAATAGCGAAACTGCAGATCATCGAACAAGTAAACGGAAATCTCCGTAATGGGAGATTTCCATTTACTTCAATGTAGTACAGTCTCGGAGCTGGTATATTTAAGTAGCAGGGGTGTGGGGGGGTGCAGGGGGGGCTTTCCTCCTGCCTACACCATTTAGGTTTTTTTTGTTGTTGTTTTTATTTTTTTTTTTTTTGTGAACATTCAATGTTTTAACAGTTCAATCACCAGAGGTCGACCTTTAGTGATTAAAACTGTTAAATATTCTATGTTCTAATATAGACCTTACCATTGTACACTACTCCATGCAAATCACTCAGTCAGCCAAGAAAAAAAAAACTCTCCATGTCTGCACTTAAAATCAGATACTTATATTTCACACCCCTTACTCAGATATAAAGCTATTTTTATTTAACTCATGGAATGTGATTATGTTTTCTTCTTTGCTGCCTGCACCAAGAAGGAACTATCAGAAATGACAATGAAATGATGTTAATAGCTGGAACAGTGCATTCAGTTTCAATGACTGCAGGCCCTCTGCACTTAAAAAAACTGGAATGCAATGGATTTGCTAGACTGTTTGCTTAATTGTTGAGACAACAGTTGGAAACAACATGCGGTAGGGCTTTCTTAGCCTAATATTTAAACTAAATGCAGATTTTACCATCTTAGCTATCATATTTACAGATAGTGTTATATTTTGTAACAGCTGCCTTGTAATATTTCTGAAGACGTTGCCATTCAGTCTTCTCTTGTAAAACCCATAAAAAGTTTATTCTGCTGTTAACATTGTATAGTTTATGCCAGCTAACTGGCCAAATGGACTGTCATAAAAAAGGTCATTTGAATTTTTGTCTCCATGGATCAGAGGGATGGGGCCCTGACTGTGCTCCATATCTACTAGTGACTGCTTCACTGAAGGTAATGGTAAAGGAAGGTGGCAGTGGTTGTCTGATTCCACATCCTTTGCAAAGTGTTGACATCTGCTGAAAAGAGAAAAACATGGCATATAAATCATGAGCCAGGGACATGAACTTGGTTCTCTCAAACTATATGCACGTGGTAGCATTCATGAAATGCTGTGGGAATACAGACACACACACACACACACACACACACACACACACACACACACACACACACACACACACACACACAAAGTAAAGCATACCAGGCCATCATGTCAGTGAATTCACATATCAGCTACTGGAGAAGGGAATCTGTCTAGAAAGCATAAATCCTCCTGTAGCTGATTGGGTGATGGCCATGCTATAACTGACCCTCACTCAGGTTATATGATGTGAATAGGCGCAGTTATAGCAGGAGAATAAATAGTCAGCAAGTATAGGGACCATAAAATATATACAAAAAAGACTACTTTGACTGATACATCTAATAGATTTCCAGAAGAAATAAACACATACTGTTTAAAAAAAACAGATAGATAGATAGATAGATAGATAGATAGATAGATAGATAGATAGATAGAAGGCTCCCTATTGAAATGATAAGACATGCTAATATGAGCCCTGGAATGCCTAAAAATTACCGAAAAAACACAAGAGAATAGCACATGTCATACATCACTTTCTACATTCCTTTAATCTTGTTTTTGTAGGGCCTGTAACCATCCCCCAAAATTATATGTTCCACCTCCAAGATCACCATATCTTAGAGAAAAGGGACTATTCCAAGGAACAGCAGTCCTGGACTTGGTGTATGTAAGTCCAGATTCTCAATCATTCAGTCTCTTATCATTTAGGTTTTTTGAAGTGATATTCTGAATAGGATGGTATAAAGTATGTTTCAGGAGAAGTTATGTGGGTCCTACTCCTACTCAGGTATTCATTCATTCAGCACCTGGGTCACATTCATGCTAATCATGTAGGATTTACATGACACAGTATGATATGAGTATAATACGATTTTTTTTTTAATTTCTTGCTAGGTCAAATAGTATTTATGTTGTTTTTTTTTTCATGGTATGAAACGCCAGCCTGCACATTCACAGTAAATCTGTTCTGGTACCACTGACAGTCAGAATGTTAAGTGTTCATGTCTTCTGACATTGAGTTTCAGTATTCCCATAGCAACAAAGAGATATTCTTACTTTTGTGGCACAATCTTAAATACCTAGTCAACATTTTTAAGCATGCTTTATTATTGATGTATGTGCTGTAGACTTCTTTATCATTCCTAACAATTCAATAAAACTTTATACACTGTTGTATCCTTAGAAATTATTCCAAGGATTACAAGTATGGAAGTGTTAGCCTGAAACTATTACCTTAAGTTGACCTTGAGTGTTTCTCAGATGTTTCTGTGCCTCAGCAGCTTGTCGGTTGGCATGGCTCAGCTGAATTTCCATCTCATTCAGATCTCCTTCCATCTTCTTCTTTACTCTGAGGGCATCATTTCTGCTCCTGATTTCAGAATCCAGTGTGCTCTGCATGGATTCTACTACCCTTGAGTTGTTTCTCTTAAGCTGTTCAATCTCTTCATCCTTTTCTGCAATCTTTCTGTCTACTTCAGACTTTACTTGGTTCAGTTACAGCTGGATACGGAGTATTTTGGCTTCCTCATGTTCCAGTGATCCCTTTTCAATAACAAATTACAATAACATTGTAAGTTATACCACCTGAAAACAATACAAAGCATGTGTGTTTTAAGTGTAAATGCAGCAGCAGTATGTCATTTTGTTAAATCAGCACTCTGCATCTCTGCCTCCTCAAGTGCGGCCTGAAAGTCGCTCTTCTCTTGCTCAACCTGCTTCTTGGCTTTTTCCAGCTCATGGATGCTCTTTCCAGTCTCTCCAATCTGTTCAGTAAGATCTGAGATTTCTTCTGCATGAAAATAATTAAAATCATTGCATCTTACTGTATTCAAAATATACATTATGTTTTAAAAATGTAGTATTCACTCACAAATACATAGAGGATATATACTGGTAATATATTCTGTTGTCATAGACCCCACTGTCTGAGCATATATGAGAGTCTTAACAGGTGGTAGGAGTCTTAACAGGTGGTAGCTTAGTGTTTGATCAGTATGCCTTCTTGCTGCTGGCAGTATTTATTTACCAATAATTCTGTTAACATTATTCTTTACCATATTAAATCTATTCATCTACCCTTAAGCATTTCCATTTATCCTTAACTATTACTCCTCCAGCAGTGTGTGTAAGAGTCCTGTTAACTTGGCCATAACTTATTCACTGTTTACGTCAATCTAAAATCTGCCTTATCCATCCATTACTTATGGTCCTTTCTCCCCACTTTCGTTCAGCTGTACTGCTACTATCCACACCACAGTTTTTATTCCTCTCTTTCCTTTTTATCCTTGCTTTCTTATTTGTTTCATATTTATATGATATGGATATATGGGATCATTATGGAATACCAAAACACCACAATCCCGAGTCTAAATCCCGAGGACCAGAATCTCGAAGGTAGTGAATGGGGATTGCTGTACAGTTCGGAACTGGAACTTTGCCATTCACTCCACTGTAGTGTGATCTCAGAGTTGGTATATTTAAGTTGCAGGGGGTGTGGGGGGTGCAGGTGGTCTTCCCCCCTGCATACAGGTTGGAATAGTTTGCTGGATGTTTGACTTTTTTTTTTTTTTTTTTTAATGTTTGAGAGTCTGCAATCTCAAGATTCTAGTCCTCTGGATTTAGAGTCTCAGGATTGTGGAATTTCGACATTCTGTAGTGAACCCATATGTGTGTGTGTGTGTGTGTGTGTGTGTGTGTGTGTGTGTGTGTGTGTGTACATGTGTATGTATATATGCAGGAATGTGTACTTAATATAATATAATATATATTATTTATTATTTGTTCAGTGGGTCAGTCCCACTAGACCAGTGGTTTCTTTTCAGGGGAGATTTGGGGTGGTATTTCTACTACTAGTGAAAATTTGACCAGGACATTGTGGAATATTCCTGCTCCTTTTCATAGGTGCTATGGGATCTTTTACATCCTCCTGAGGTACCACCAAATCAAGCAGATCAGACCTCACCTTAACGTCTCATATGAAGGATGACACACTCAGGAGTGCAGTACCCTGTTCCCTCAATGCTGCACTGCATCCAGTTTATATATATATATATATATATATATATATATATATATATATATATGTGTGTGTGTGTGTGTGTGTGGGTCTACTTGATATGGTCGACATGTCACAATGTCGAAATTCATATCGCCGAGACCATATGATCGACATTTGAAATGTCGACCATACAAGTAGACCCATAAAAAACAAAAACAAACTTACCTTAATGCTGCTAGCTCCACCCCCCCCACACCCCCCGGAACTTAAATATACCAACTCCGAGATCGCACTACAGTGCGGAAGTGGAAATCTTTCCATTCTGCACTGTAGAGAAATGCCGGTTCCCCATGGTCGACATTCCAAATGTCGATCATATGGTCTCGGCCATATGAATGTCGACATTTTGAAATGTCAACCATTCGAAGGGGGGACATATATATATATATATATATATATATATATATATATATATATATATATGGTTCCCCATCAAACCATCGAACGTTTAAAACATCAAAGTTCAGCTCATCGAGACCAGAACATCGAGTATGAAAACGTCGAAGGTTTGAAGGGGAAGAAAAAGGTAAGTGTAGGTAGGAGAATGTTTGTATTTTGCATACTGTGTGTGTCTATGTGCCATCTGTGTGATGGCACTACAGATAGGGTATGGAAAATCTCCCGTTTAACTCTTCTGCATATAGCGCTTAACTGGAGATTTCCCTTTACTCCACTGTAGTGCGGTCTCGGAGTTGGAATATCAAAGTAGGGGGGGTGTGCATGCATACAGTTGTTAAAATTTCTTTTTTTTTTTTTGGTTACACTTGTAACCTTTGATGTTTCAAAATTCAATGTTCTGGTCTCGATGATTAGAATTTTGATGTTTTAAAATTTCGATGTTTAGAAGTGGAATTATATATATATATATATATATATATATATATATATATATATATATATCCATATATCTATAGCATGCTACTTAAATATATCAACTCCGAGATTGCACTTCACTACATGAAGTGCAATCTCGGAGTTGATATATTTAAGTAGCAGGGGCTGCAGGGGGCAAGCGCCCCCTGCTTATATTTGGAAAAGAGTAATATGGTATTTTTTTATTTGTTTCTGTATGTACTTGTGCTGGAATATAATAAGTGTTGGTATCCTGTGTTTTTCAGTATTATGAGACTGCCTCACCTCCTCCAATGGTATCAACTCTCACTCGCCCACAAACTAGTAAACCATCCACTAAATGTCCCATCCCTCCAGAATCTACTCCAACCCTATCGCACCACCAGACCACTAAGATGCAGCAACAAAAATCACTTGCAGATCACTAAAGTCAGTAACTCTGCTGGTGAAGCACTATTCTCTTGCACCATAGCCAAATTATGGAACTCCCTCCCACCCACAATTACCTCCATATCATCATGCACCCACTTCAAAACTGTACTAAAAGCACACCTAAAAACATGCTGGCTATGCCCTTGCAACTCCCACTCTAATATCACCCACCCCATCCAACCACTACCATTCTTCCCACTCCACTAACTACCTTGATTATAGCAAGCTCAGATGCTCATAAGCCTAGTACTTATTATACAGCAGGAACTTCTTATTGTAACATTTGTTAATGTCTGTTATGTACTTCACAGATAAAGATTCTAGTTGTCTACTGATGTACTATGTTCTTCATCTGTAAATATGTTGTAAGTAATTGCTATGTAAATTGTTAATCGCTATGTAATCCAATGTAACTACTGTCTGTTTGTTTTACTGTGGAGCTTTTCTCCTCGGGCCTCTGCTGAAAATGGACCTACGTCCAGTCGAACACTCCCGGTCAACAAATATAAATAAATGAATAAATAAATAAATAATGAGATTCAGCATTTTGAGTTTTCAGTATTTTGAACTTTCAAGATTTTGGTCTCAGGATTTTGGGCTTTCAGGATTTTGTAGCGCTCCTGTGTGTGTGCGAGTGTATGCGTGCGTGTGTGTGTGTGTGTGTGTGTGTGTGTGTGTGTGTGTGTGTGTGTGTGTGTGTGTGTGTGTGTGTGTGTGTGTGTGTGTGTGTGTGTGTGTGCGTATATATATATATATATATATATATATATATATATATATATATATATATATATATATATATATATATATATATATACATATATATATATATAATCGTATATGTATATGAAGGTGTTGGAGTCATTCTGTATACTGGTCCTGGCATCCCATACCATTCTGGAAACAACTTATTCCTACTTACTCTGGTGACATAATCTTTCCTGCTTCATAAATCCTGACTTAATATGTTAAAATGTACTTATTTTGTCTTCCCTAAAACTTACGTTGCAGGTTCTTATTTTCAGGTTTCATAGTTTCAAGTTGGTCCAGGGTTTCTTCATAGGCATTTTTCAGTTTGAAAATCTCTGTACTGAGGCTACGGGATTCCTTTTGAGCAGCTTCCATTTCAGCCTGACCTTCTTCATGCTTCTGTTTCCATTCTGCCAGAACCTTTGGAGAAAAATACAAATAGAGTAAGTTCTACCTGTAAGATATGGTAGGTATGTTCAGACAAGTAAAATACCATTAACAAGTACTATAATTTACCTTGTCAAAGTTTCTCTGCTTTTTGTCAAGAGTTAGAGCTGCAGAGTTTGATCTCTCAACGTCAATCATCAGATCTTCAACTTCAGCTTGAAGTCTCTGCTTGGTCTTTTCTAAGGAAGCGCATTTGGAGTTCACAGCCTCAATTTGTTCCTCAGCTTCCTGCAGGCGTTGGGCAAGCTTTTTCCTTTAATTATAAAAGGAAAACATTATTAAATCATTCATAATGTATATTCAAATAGGATTTAAATGTAATATAAAACCTACTTTGCTTCTTCCAATTCTTCAGTGCGCTGGATAGCATCAGTTTCATATTTGGTTCGCCACTGTTAAACTTCGCTATTGGCTTTGGACATGGATCTTTAAAGTTCAGCTTTGGCTTCCTGCTCCTCCTCAAACTGTTCACGTAGCAGGTCACAGTCATGGCGGGCAGACTGCAGGGCATGTGCCAGAGCATTCTTGGCCTGTCATCAAAATGTATACATCAGTTTTAGTAATGCATTATTTATGCTTGAGTAGCACCTTATGCGTTTCTGCAGTATCAGAAATTTAAGCTCTGTTTATTTATGTATTTATCCTTTGTTAACCAGGTTAGTTCCACTAGGGTAAGTAGCCTCTTTTCAGGAGAGACCCAAAGTGGTATTTCTACTACTAGGGGAAATTTGGCCCAGGGCATCGGGGAACTTCACCTACTCCTTTCAATAGGTGCTTTGGGATTGGTTTAACATATCATCCACAGGACGGCACACTCCGAAGTATAGAACCATCCTTATGCTGTACTGGAGTGTCAACAGCCTGTTGCACCACTAAAACTGCAATGTATGGTTATCATGTCAAGATGCAGTATTTTACTCTCAATTTAATTTTTACCATTTTTAAGCAATTTGGTACACTGGTCGCAGACCTTTCTCGGGAATGGCTAAGGTTAAAATGGTTAAGTGTTAATATAAGTTATTTGAAAGTATAAGAAGTTTTGTAATTGTAACATCAATTGAAGTTAATTGACAATGGAAAAAATTGCTGTAACATACACAAAATTATTTTCAACAGAACTGAAGCTCTTCTTATAGTACAAAGTATTTGATGAGAGAATGAATTCTTGAAACATAGATAGTTATTTATAGTGCATCTGTAACACTTTTAATAATACATTGCCTGACATCATTTTTATTAATTTCAACCATTTTACTGACCATAATGCCTGTATTATTTTTTCAAGAAAATAATAGCTAAGAAATATAAATGAATCTGGAACAAGTTAGTAACTAGAATAAAAGGATACTTAACTCATTTTAATCTCACTGCTATGGATAACAAATAATATAATTTTGAGCTTACATAGTTATACATAATATTTATTTTTTTGAGTATAATGTTACACATAGTACCTTAACTTCCTCTTCCAGTTGTCTCTTCAGTTCCTCTGTCTGTTGAGTGAATGCTTGTTTTCCTCTTGTCAGCTGTGAAATCAGGGATTCTTTTTCTTCAAGTTGGCGTGCAAGTTCACCTGCAAAAAAATATTTGAAATATTTATTCCTTATTGCATCCTGCTTTCTAGTAGGATCTTTTAATTTTATGCACATATCCATTTTCCAATAACCCACTTTTACTTTTGCAGGGAGATGGGAATGCTGGAGCTTATGCTGGCAGCCAGTGGGTGAAAGGCATTGAAACCCATTCTGTCTGTTAGAAAATGCACATTCTCACACACCTACGGGCAATTGGAGAATGCCAACTTACCCACTGTATGTCTTTGGGAGATGGAAAGAAACTGAGGCATCCAGAAAAAACTAAAGCAGATGCAGGGAGGACATGCAAACTTCACACAAAAGTAGCGCTTGGCCAGGAATCCAACTAGAAAACTGTTTACATATGTAACATATATTTGGGATGCACAGAAATGTTCAGCTGCACAAGTGACTTAGTGCTTATTCATATATCACAGGCAGATAAGTGCAAAGCTGATCTATTTCTGATGTGACAGACTCATGTCTGTTCAATGAAGGTGGTATATTCATATGTGGTTGGAGCAGCAGAAAACATGACACTGGGCATTAAAAGCCACTTTTGGTATCCTCAGGAATGTTGTAATAGCACAGAATGTAGCACAAGACAGCTGAATTCAACTATGCAGATTGCAGAATAGTGAACTAAGAGGAATTTCCTTGCCAATAATGTCTTAGAATCACAGGGTTATATATATGAAGTTATAGTGGTATAGGGGTGCAGGAGGGTGCAGTGTTGTTTGTAGTAAATTTGATGGTCCAGGTATTGATATCTGTCCCTAACACATTGGTTCTTGACACATACGTGGGTCGGAATGTTGCATTATTTGTTATATTTCTTGGCTGTTAGGTGCCATACACATTTCAGTGTGACTCATTCAGGTGTGCATTGTGTTTGATTGGCTGAATATGCATTTTCTTTCTTACAATGAGTTTACTACAATTGCATATGCATTTGAATTAATGGCATACACTAATATATATACTTAAGGATGCCATGCACATTGTGTATTGATTAGGTGTGCATTGTATTCCATTGGTTGTGTGTGTGATCATTTCTTTACAATAAACTGTGCTTTAATTATTTTATTTATTCATTTTAATTTGATAACTAAATAAATGGTCTGGTCAGCAGACCCTTTCAGCTAATTTTCAGCCTTGCACATTTCCTTGTGTCTTGATCAGGTGTGCATTATGTTAGTTTACTTGCATATGTAAGTAGTTTCTTACAGCTAGTTATGTTGCTCTCACATGTGCATTCAATGTAAGGACATTCCTGCATAATGACAGATAGACAGATGGATATATTATGTCATTCAAGTGGTCTATCACTTTATCCAGTCACAAATTGTCTAAAAAAAGTGATCTAATCAGAGTAGATCTGATGATATTCTTCAGTAAATTTAACAATTGTAACTGATTAGTGGCATTCATTTCTTAAAGATTTGTAAGTAATACTGCAGTTTGCTTTATCACAGTGAGCTGGTGGTTCAGTTCCATTATTTTTCCTTTCCTGTCAAAGTAATGTGACTGTGGATTTGTTATATAAAAGTTTGGAGGGTGAGGGGGGGTGTACAGAGGGCTTGCCCCTCCTTCCCACAAAAAGCACAGAGGTGGTTAACTAGTAAGGGAGTACCCTTGACTTTTCATTTGTTTACCTATTCTGTAGAACTAGTATGAAATACTTCAAGATGGATCCACATGTGTGGGTTTTGGTCCAGAATTCTAGCATCACAAAGGAAACCAGAGCTTGAATGGATGTTCTAGAGGTAAATGCGAAGAGTGATATTCCTCCGCTAGTTTTCTGACGACAACACTGAATAACTGTACTACATCAAAATGAGGAGGCGTACAGCTGAAAAAATCCTGATTATGCACTCATGATAGCTGCACTCATTCTTCACCCCCCATGGAACAGAATGCCTCACTAAGCAGGAACCAGTTGTCTGGGTGAAGTACTTGGAATGGTGTTGAATGATGAATGGTAAGCTAAAGTAATGCAATTGGGCTAGACATTTACCATCTTAATGCCAAAAAAGACTAGTCATTCAGCAAGATAATGCATATTTCATTTTGTATTTGTATAAATTGGATAATTAGAGAATGAAGTAATTAATGAATCCCTGACTGACATAGGGAAAATAACAAAGTATGGTTTTATACAGCATACTATTACCAGTTTCTGTCTGTAGCCGAGCCCTCTGTGCAGTTAAGTCACTTATAAGGCGAATGTGTTCATCATCCTTTGTCTTAATTTCACTGAGTTTATCCTCTAGTGAACGGGCAAGTTTTTCAAGGTTTGCCTACAATTCAGAGTTTCAGATAATGAATAATATATTCAGAAGCTCTTCTGCTATGCATATTATCTTTTTTGTAAAACATACCTCTGATTTTGAAACAGATTCCATGTTGCTGGCAAGATCATCAATTTCCATCTTCAGCTCACTTTTTTCCTTCTCGAGTTTTTGCTTCACACGTTGCAAGTTATCAATCTGCTCCCCAAGTTCTGCTACAGTATCAGCCTGTTTCTTACGGAGAGCGGCAGATGTGGCTTCGTGTTGCAGTGTGGCCTCTTCCAGATCCCGGCGCAGTTTCTGAAACTCTGCTTCACGCTTTTTGTTCATCTCAATCTGGGCAGCAGTTGCACCACCAGCTTCTTCAAGTCTTTCACTGATTTCTTCTAGTTCCCTGGCAAGATCAGACCTCTGCTTTTCTATTTTTGCTCTAAACGCACGTTCAGCTTCAATTTCTTCTTCAAGTTCTTCAATACGAGCCTGAAGTCAAATGACAGAATGAATATAATCTGTAATGCTATATGGGCAACTACCATTTATTATTATTATTATTATTAAACAGTACCTGAAGTTCTTTGATTTTTTTCTGAAGTTGTGTTCCTAAAGCTTGTTCATCTTCTATTTTGCTCTGCAACTGGCTGAGTTCAAAATCTTTCCTATGAGCAGAAATTTAAAGTTAAGTCTGCTATACTGAAAACAGATTATATGTTTAGCTTATAGTTAGGATTTTTTTACTGACTTTTTAAGCTTTTCTTCAGCGTGCTGTTTATCATTTTCTAGATCCAAAATAGTTTCTTGAGAAAATTTTAAATCTCCTTCAAGCTTCCTCTTTGCTCTTTCAAGATCCATTCTCAGCTTCTTTTCTTGCTCCAGAGAACCCTCAAGCTACAAGTAGAAATAAAAAAAGTAGTTGTTATTCTACTAAAAACAAATAGTCATATTTTCTCTTTAGCAAGCATATACTTACATCATCAACTTGCTGTTCAAGCTTTGTCTTGGCCTTTGTCAGAGTGTTGACTTTGTCTTCTTCAGCCTGAAGGTCATCAAGAGTCTGCTGGTGAGCCTCTTGAAGGGCCTTCTTCTCCTTATTTAGCTTAGCAATGCCTTCATCAAGGCTTGCTAGTTCTTCTGTCAGATTTTTTACCTAATTTAGATAGAAAAGTATGTGATTTTCCTATTTTATAATATCTAGAAGTGAAAACAAACTACAGCAAATGAGTGCCCCCTACAAGTTTTTAACATATAATATACCTTATTTTCAGTGGCATGTTTCTCCTTCTCAACCTTTGCCAGAGTGAGTTCTAAGTCGTCAATGTCTTTCTTAAGCTCTGAACACTCATCCTCCAGCTTCCTTTTTTTGGCTGTTAACTCAGCATTTGATTCCTCCTCATCTTCCAGCCTTTCATTCAGCTCTTTGACTTTGGCTTCAAGCTGAATCTTACTCTTGATGAGTCCATCACATCTTTCTTCTGCATCTGCTAGGGCCTCAGTTTCCTGTTAAAGTTATTTATAGAATATTTTTTATTTAAATTGTTCTCAGAACACATTAACCTTATTTTTAGTTGTAATAAGAAGTTATGATTTGCTTACCGATTGAACAGATAGTTGAAGGTCATTCTTCTCCTGTGTGAGGGCAATCATTTTCTCTTCTAGTTCCTTTCTTCTGGCCTCTGACTTTGCCAGTTCGGCCTTGGTCTTTTCAAACTCTTCCTTCATGTTGGCCATTTCTTTCTCAGACTCTGCACTCTTCAGCAAAGGCTTTATTTTGAAGTACAGCTGCATCCATGGCCAGGTCTTGACATTCATGAATGATCTGACGTTATACTGGATGGTAAAAATGGATTCCCTGTTAAGAAAGCAACACAGTCATTATTTAATATATGCTTCAATTGGACTTTGTGTAAGCCAGGCTAAATACTGCTCTATCATGTACCTCCTTTCCATCATCTTCTTAAATTCAAGTCTCATTACATAACCACGACAGATGGCTTGTGTACGAGTGATAAGCATTGCAAGTTTCTCATCTCGCATTTCCTCAAGGGTACCCAAAAGACCAGCTTTGAAGAATACCTATATAACATGAAGTAATTTAGGAATGCACTGTTTTAGCTTTTGCAGTAGTTAATATAACATTCAAGAATTTCAGTGTATTTATGTTGAACTTTATCTGACATATACTATTTCTTACCTTAGTGTGTCCAAATCTGTACTGGGTGTGATCTACATCAATGGATCCCAGAAGTTTTTCTGATGCCTTCTTACTGTCAATGAACAGACCCTCAGGGATGGCACTTGCATTCAGGACCCTGTATCTGTTTTTGAAATAGATTTGGCTTTAGTAAGCAGACCTATTATCATAAATACAATACTTTTATTTTGTAATATGTATCAATTATTACTCTTGTACTATTATTTATATTATAATTCCCATATAATTTTTAACACTGTAAAAGTTAAAGACTGTGGAAGTCCCTTCCCATCTGAAATTAAAAACTCGTTCCCTTCTCCCAAGTTCCATTCTGTATTACTATCATGTTTAGTTAATGAAGCAGAATGTACCTGTTACTCATCCGGTTAGATCACTTAAGTCTACTTTAACTTTTCCCGACAGCAACTCAGACAGTAAGATCCTTGTTCCCTTAACAAATCTCATTTATTCTACTCTAATTTCTCAAATGTTTTGAAACTTTTGCACATATTTCAACTTAATGTTGCGTTGTTGTTTGTCTTTCGGCTTTTCCCGGTAAGGGGTCACCACAGCGAAACTCCAGTCCGCTAATGATTGGCAGTAGATTTTTTTACGAAATGCCAAGGTGCCAGCTCGACGCCCAACCTTCAACGAAGGCACGCCCATTTACGCACGCATGTCTTTCAGTGCTACCCAACCGCGGGGAGGACATGCAGACTCCACACAGAAGGCACTCCCAAGCCCAGCCGAGAATCGAACGGGAGAACCTCTTGCTGTGAGGTAACAACGCTACCGCCGTACTACCGTGGCATACACATTATGTTTCCAAAGCTTTGCCCTACCATTGTACTATTTTACTGTCACTTATGTTTTATTGTACTCTTGTCTAATTTGCATGTCGGGCCAGGTTTGACAGTGGGCAGAAACTGAAATTTGTCAGAATTGATCAGTGCTCTACCACAGTAAATAAATTCAAATAAATAAATAAACCCTTCTCAGTGCTGATTTACAGTGCCTGAGTTTATAGAGGACTGCATTGTTGTTTTAGAAATATTAAACCAATACTGGTATACCTTTCACATGTAAACATGCATTGAAATATTTGCTGCTTTGTAGATGCTTTATGTTAAATCATAGCTGATAAGATAAAACAAGAAATAAAACAAACCTTTGCTTAAAATCAGCATAGAGGATCCTACTTGGGAATCCTTTTCTGCAAATCCTGATCCCTTCTAAGACACCATTACATCTTAACTGATGCAGTAGAAGCTCATTGTCCATTACACCTAAAACAAATAAAAATGCAAGTTGCTAAGTCACTCAGTCTGTCGCTGTTTTTTTCATATATGTGTATGCATGTATGTATGTTGGTATGTAAATATGTATGCATGTATATACAATATGCATAATTACCTGGTGTTTTGGTTTCATTGGGAATCAGACAGCGCACAAAGTGGGGATGAGTGCTTCTCAAGTTAGTCATCAGCTTGTTCAAGTTTTCCTGAAATTCACCAAATAGAAGGTAGAATATTTAGTTCTGTACCTGTTATAAAAATGTTTCATAGAGTGAGATAAATAATTTTGTAGTGATGCTAATTTCTTTGTCTATACCTACCCTGAAGACAGCAGATACTGTCTGGAAAGAAGAACCCTTCTTTTTACCACCACCCTTCTTTCCACCAGCCTCTAAAAGAGATGAAAAGAAAGGAAATACTGAATGCAGATAAATATAAGAAGGTTTATGTGCACAAAAATGTACGCCATCACTTTTATAAAACTTTACTGTGCATGCAAAGGAACTCAGAACAGATTATTTAGTTTTCAGGGGTTTTTTTGCTTTTCTTTCCAGAACTAAAATAGTTCACTCCTGAATAGACTGATTAGAAATATGTGCAGAAAACGTTTACTACTACTACCATTACTACTACTAATAATAATAATATAATGAATTCTCAACATTAACTTAATTGATCTCACATGGTGAAAACAGAAAAACATTGATCCATAAAGGATTAAAAAAAAAAAACACTCAACCAGTTTTGCAGGAGGAGCAAGCCCCCCCCCCCTTGGACCCCCCCCCCACTGCTAATCATATATACCAAGTCTGAGATTGCACTTCAGTGAGGAAAAGGCATATGCCCCAGTCAGTACTATACCATGATCTCCTGGTGAAAAAAGTTGGTACTTTTCCATCAGCTGATATTTTCAATCAACTGTACTGGCTTTTTCACTCTCGAAAAAGCCACTTCAACAAAAGATTCTGCACCTATATATATATATATATATATATATATATATATATATCTGTGTGTGTGTGTGTGTGTGTGTGTGTGTGTGTGAATTTCATTTGACTGAGACCACAATACCAAACATTCAAAATACTTAAAACTCATTTGACTAAGTCTCATTACTGAAAGCTTACAGTGCTGAATTTCAAAATACTGAATTTAAAGCCTTAGACATGATGCGTGTTTCCCTTCACCTGTGACTTATTTGTGGTAAAAAAAAAAATTACTGTAACTTAAAGTGCCAACTGTCAGACTACTGATAGTAGCGTAGAAAGTAGTGTTGTAGTATTTCTAAGTATGGGTATGTCTCTACATTTTTATGGGAAGTATTTAAAGTAATATGGTGGACGTTTTGTGTGCTCCTGTCAGTAGTGGCAGTGTGTACAATACTGTAAGGTAAGTAAAAATAAAGGATGTATGCCCTTTTCCCCACTATAGTGTGATCCTGGAGTTAGTATATATAGTTGGGGGAGTGTGAGAGGTTTAGCCACCCACCTAGTTTGGTTTTATATTTGTCCATTTTCTGTTATGAGGGTAAGTAAATGTTTTTTAAGTTTTGGAAAGAGTTAGTCATTGGTGTTGTAAGTGTGCATGTCTGTGGCTTAAAATTCAGTATTTTGAAATTCAGCATTGTAAGCTTTCAGTATAATGAGACTCAGTCACATGAGTTTTCAGTATTTTTGAATGTTTGGTATTATGGTCTCAGTCAAATGAAATTCAGTATTTTGAGTTTTCAGACATGTAAAGTAGATTTGTGGGTGTGTGTGTATGTGTGTGTGTATATATATATATATATATATATATATATATATATATATATATATATATATATATATATATATATACACATAGACAGAGGTATAGCTATAAATATATATATATATATATATATATATATATAGATAGATAGATAGATATAGATATGATACCCAAATCTGTGTCTTGTAGGCTGAATCAATGAAGAGTGGCATACATGATACTTCGGCTCAAGGCAGTAGCATTTGTGTAGATCCCTGTACATAACACAATGAAGCGTATTATGGGCTGTTGTTAAGTGTCAGGATTATGTTAATGAATATGCAGAAGGCTATTGCAATTAACTAGAGCATTCTTTACCATGGAAATTATTAATTTTGTTGTGCTGTGGGGGATATGTTCTGTGTACTGGAAAACAGTATACAATTCTTAACTAAACATACAAAGTACGCAAAGTCTTAAGTATACATACTGTACTATGTTTACATAAAGATTTAATAACTTTTTTCTTTTGAACTGCAGGACTTTAACCTTGAATTAAATCCTGTAATGAATCCTCATAAGCACTCTTAGTAAAGAAACCATTTTTTTGGATTTCTGGTATTATTAAGGAAAATATGATGGAACTTGAAATGTGATGATGGGTAAAAGATGTTATCCCAAATCAGATAATGTTATTTGTTGGATGATTGCATTACATCATGATATAAAGCATGGCACAACACTGATCTTTATGGTTTTATGCCATCATAATTACCTTCAGCTCCACCTCCAAAGGCTGCAGAAAGGAAGGCAAGCAGTTTTAGGGAAGATTTCTGGTAGAGCCCCAGAACGGTTTCATTCAGTGGGTCCTTATTCTTGTCCAGCCATCCAGTGATGTTGTAATCTACAGTGCCAGCATAGTGCACCAGTGAGAAGTGAGCTTCAACCTTTCCTTTGGCAGGTTTAGGCTTCTAGAGGTTGTTGGACTTTCCAAGATGCTGTTCATAGAGCTTGTTCTTGAAGGAAGTGTCTGTGGCCTTGGGGAACATGCACTCCTCTTCAAGGATGGAGAAAATGCCCATAGGCTAGAAAAGAGAATATTACTATTATAAATTTAGAAATTATAATTTTCCAAAAACAAACACTATTTCGGATGAAAGCATCACTCACCTTCTCAATCAGCTCAATACAAGCAGCCAGGTCCATACCAAAGTCAATGAACTCCCAGTCAATGCCTTCCTTCTTGTACTCTTCTTGTTCCAGGACAAACATAGTGTGGTTGAAAAACTGTTGCAGTTTCTCGTTGGTAAAGTTGATACACAGCTGTTCCAATGTGTTGTACTGCGTGCAGAAGACAAAGAAACGATGTAAGCGACTTTTGCATGCTGTATTTTTGTGATCGTGCTTGTATCATTAATGTATAAAACTTACATCAAAAATCTCAAAGCCAGCAATATCCAGGACACCAATGAAGAACTGTCTTGCTTGCTTAGTATCCAGCTGCTGGTTGATACGCAGCACCATCCACAAGAACAGTTTCTCATAAACGGACCTAACCAGGGCACCAATAGCATTGTACACCTAAAAAAGTGAAAAAAAATTGTTAGTAAATGTTCAACAGAACTTATAGGTAATGGAACAAATTATGTTAAAAAGCTACAAAAATTTGTAATTATTTACCTGTGAGACATTTTGACCCTTGGTAACAAATTCATTTCCAACTTTTACTCTTGGGTAGCAGAGGGCTTTGAGCAGGTCTGCAGAGTTCAGGCCCATCAGATAAGCAATCTTATCAGCCACTGTTTGATAAGAGCAAAATTACAGTTTTTCACAGGTGGCCCCACTACTTATTTCATAATTTATTTTATAATCTGAGTAAGTGCATTAATCTTCTGTGAAGCACTGTGCAATTAGCTCACGTGCCTAATGGTGCATATTGTAATATAGAAGTTAGACAGCATGTTATTGTACTCTCTATGAAAACAAAACAAAACCCTTACATTTTTTAGAACACTATACCTAGAAGTTATAATAATCATCTTACCTGCAAATTAACAGGCTATCTTTTTATGTTAAAGAAAGCAACACAGAGCAATATTGCTGCTAAAACCATTGGCGATTATGTATAACAAATTATAAATAAGCACACTAATTAATATTTCAAACAAATGTAACAAATAATTTCCTTAAAAGACAGATAGCTAGGTAGAGAAATAATCTATTTGCATAATATAGTAAAGAAAATCATGGTGTTTCTTCAAATTTATTTTTGAATGTGTGCTTTTTCAAACAGCCAGTTCACCCAGCTGAGGGATTAGATGAGTTTCTCCTGGACATCCTTTTAATCTTGGTTCTATGTATCATGTCTATCTATATATATATATGCATTTGGTAAGATTAAGTGTAACAACAACATCTGAGATGCAATCAACTGACGTTTGCAGGTGTAACATAACCATTCTGACTAGCACTAAAGTAGAAAAAAGTGCCAACCTTCAGTGCCATCGGGCTCTGCCTGCTTCTCACGTTGCTTCTGCTTGAACTTCAAGTTGCTGTGATGCATGATCGCCCCGGTTATCTTGTAGATGCCAATTTTTTCTTCATTAGTGAAGCCCAAAATATCAATAGCTTCCTGTTGTTATAACAGAAGGAAAGAGAATTAGCTGCAGCACCAATTTGTTTCATAAAATGGGTGGTTATAGATAGATAGATACATAGATAGATAGATAAATCAGGTATAGTTAAAATTATAAAAGTTGAAAACCAGCTTAAATGGTGTCATCTGTTTAAATGGCATTGAAACAATGAAAGAAATTGCATGACTTTTTTCATACAGGGTAAGGGCACCTCCCACAACTTACCCCATAACTCACCCACATTCTTAAAGGAATCAGCTTCAATATCGGGCAGGGGAGAGAAGGGTGAGGAATATGCTTGTCTACCTTTCCCAAGGTGTGGAGAGGGTTGCAGGCACTCAGGGAGCAGATGAGGAAGTATGATTTTCCCTGGTAGAGCCAGAGAAGCTAGTTCCTGTGCTTCAGGCATGGAGATTGCTTGCTGGTAATTTCACTTGCAGAGGTGAGAGATGATAGCAGTGCACTGAGTCCATTGCATGGCCCCCTTCCCCTGTTTATCCGAGCAATCACTGGGAAACTAAGTTATAATGGAAAAATCTGTGAACCACCCTTGATGGCTGATCAAATGGTAGCCCATCCCAGTCAACCTTTAACCCAGTGATGAAGAACAAATGGGCAAACTGGCTGAGTAAGCATTGATGACTGACAGACAGGGAGACAAAAAGTGCAGAAAAGTACACTTTTGAACAGCTGTGAGGTTTGTACAGTTTGTCCATAGAAAAAGGTCTTGTTCAAAAAACTCGGTATATGTCCCTGCTAATTCTATATAGAATATGACATCCTTGTTACCTTTCTGTGCATAAACCACTGCACTCAAGAGGTCATAGCGTTCTTTCTGTAGCCACAACTGGTTTATCACAGACCAGCTAAAAATATCCATCTGAAACTAGAATCAATTTACTGTCTCAAAACTACTGTTATCTTTGTTTTACCTACATGTTTGATAAATCTGTTCTGCTAGTTAATTAAAGAGTCATAAATTCAATAAATTAACTCCTGGCTATAAAAAAGAAATGTTTCTGCTACTTTTGCAGTAATGTATGACCTCATTGATTTGGCAATTGAAATGAGAAAACATTTAAAATGTTATTTGCATAGAAAATTTGAGATACAAATAGACCAAAAAAAATCAAACTGCAATAATCTGAATTTGAAAACTAAAGAGAAGATATATGAGTTGTGTAGGCAGAAATAAATCCATTAATGAAAGTCATTTCAGAATGAAGATTTGTATACACAATAAGCTCTTGTTTAATAATTTTAGGAATTTTGAGCAGAAATATGGCACCATTTGCATGAATGTGTGTGTGTGTGTGTGTGTGTGTGTGTGTGTGTGTGTGTGTGTGTGTGTGTGTGTGTGTGTGTGCGTGTATTTGTCTGTGTGCACATGTGCACAAAAAAAAAAAAAAAAAATATATATATATATATATATATATATATATATATGTGTGTGTGTGTGTGTGTGTGTGTGTGGAGATATATATATATATACACACACACACACACACACACACACACACACACACACACACACACACACACACACACACGGATTCTGACAGTATGTTTATTGAATGCCAAACAGCTGACTTTCCTTGTTGACCATGATAAGAGCAAGATCGTATAACATGTGATTAGGAAGTGCTTCAAATGTTGCTCTTGTGCAGTCTTGAAGTATCTTCATAGTGTATTGATCTGGGAGCCAATGATGAGTGATTGATGGAACAGGTCTCAATAACAGTTCTGTTGAACACTCATATATTCTTGTCCCCTTTCTTGCTGCAAGCTTAAAGGCATATTGCTTCAAATGTAGTGAGTCAAAATTTGAAAGACATGCCAACTCGCTAACTTCAGTACAAATGATGAACTGCATACAAACCATGTAATATCACGACTAGACAATATGTAAATTGTATTGTGTCTTACAATGCCCTAGAACAGAATTCAAGAATGTTTTATATCGACTTCCTAAGATGTGTTGCATATTTGTTAAACATTGCTCTTTTTTCTATGCTACTTACATCAGTGGCCATCAGCTCTTCTTCATCATTGATGCTTTTTACAGTGACCTCACCCTGGCTGCAGAAAGGGAAGTCGTATGGGTTGGTGGTGATCAACAACATCTCTGCAGGCAGTAAACAACAGATAGTCATATTGCTTTATGTAGCCTTTCTCACTAAATAGCCTAAACCAATATTTGCTGAAGGCATTCTAGGAAGCATATACATACAACTGTGTTGTTTCTGCTGATAGTCTAATGGTATTGTAACCATCATGACAGAGGTTGCATGCTTCAGTAGCATTAATATAAGTTCTGGAACAACTCCATCCGGTGGACAGACATAACTGCAACTTAGCATCACATATCATTGCAGGACTGAACTGTCATACTCAAAAAAGGTATGCCTTCTTGTACATACATGGGAATTTAATGCAGGCATATGAATGTTGTTGATGCTCAGGAAAGGAAGTGGTTGCCCATCCAGACTTCCAGTTGTCTGTTTTACCCACATTTAAACCACAGAAACATAGAAAACAATACTTAACCTTAGAGGATAGTCCTATCCATTTCATATCTGAATGTAATCTATTCTCTCCACATTATTATTTTCCTTCACTGCCTTTTATACCTCTTCCCTGGTGTTTTATATCTCCTACATTCACATGTTGTCTTTGTCACATCTCACATCCAAGACATTCAGATCCTCTCCTATAATTTAAGATGTCTGTCCTTTTAATTATTAATTTGTTTTTGATTTATTGTTATTGTAACTAAATAATAAAGTCCAAAAGCTGCTAAGCAAAGAGTTTTTCATGTAAATTAGTTTGCCCTGTAATCGCTATAAAACATTTTTTTCAAGTCACAGCTAAGGGTTTCATATATTAAATAATGGCAGAAAACCATAAAGTAGAATTGAGTATTACCAATAAGTTCTGGCTTCCTGTTGCACATGATTTGATAGAATATATGGTAACCTCTTTCAGTGGGAAGCTGGAATGTTACTCTGGACTTTTCAAGCAGATCTATGAAATAAGTAAGGAAATTAAATTTAATAGAAAAAGTGCATTCAGATAATGCGCCAATAAATACTGAGGAAAATGTATCATTCTTACAGGTTTCAATATCAGCAGAAGCCAGTTGGATTCTGATAAATTTACCCTAGGTATAGAGTAGATTGATTTAGCATAGGAATATGTCTTTCCTTCATTTATTTATGACAAGTATATAATATGATCACAGATTTGCAAAACTTACAAAACGAGAGGAGTTGTCATTTCTCACAGTCTTGGCATTACCAAAGGCTTCTAGTAGGGGGTTAGCCTGGATGATTTGATCTTCTAGCATTCCCTAAAAAAGAATATTATTTATTAATAATTATTTTAATACATTTTAGTTAATGAAGTTACGGAACACACTGACTGCATATGTACCTGTATTTTGCCAGCTGGCTGTGGTTCTTGCTTCTTCTTGTCCCCCAGAGCTGCAATTGTTGCAAAGTACTGGATGACACGTTTTGTGTTGACAGTCTTTCCTGCACCAGATTCTCCACTGTTAGTGAAAAGGAAGATAAAGAGAAGATAAAACATATTGTGCTAGATTCCTGCTATATGCATAGCTCATGTCATTTGCACAGTTAAAGACATTGCTTATATTTCATTTGTTACACTTACGTGATCAAGATAGACTGATTTTCACGATCTGTGAAAGCATAGAACACATACTTAATATATATATATATATATATATATATATATATATATATATATATATATATATAATAGTAATGGATGAAGAAGAGTAAATTAGAAAGCTTGTATCGTACCAGTTAACATGAACTGATAGGCATTGTCAGAGATGGAGAAGATGTGGGGAGGAGCTTCTTGACGTTTCTTGCCTCGGTAGGCAGCAACCACTTCAGGATTATACACAGGCAACCACTTGTAGGGGTTAACAGTGGCACAGAACAAGCCGGAGTATGTCTGCATTTAAAACAACAGAAGAAAGCAATTCTTCAATACTATAATGAATTCAAACATTTCCTGTAAAAAAATCAACATAAAAGTTTGCATTGGCTGCGTTTGTAAAGAGACATGGGAATAAAATTAGAGGCAAAAAAGCAGATTGTACTGAACTTAATTAATTCCTGCTTTTCTACACCTTATGTGTCCAGAATTTGAAATGTGAAGCTTACTACAGGGTTTGTTAAACCAAGTGAATGATAGACAAAATAATGAACTAAACATGATTAACAAGTTCCAATATAAATATTCATAATTTATTTCATTAAATGTCATCACATTCTATTTATTATCTTTGAAATGTAGCCTTCTAGTATGAAAGGTTGGCATAGTGACTGTTTGCCTTTCCAAACTTTCTCTGCGTGCCTCCACACAGAAGATGCTCTAGCTGAAAATCGAACGCGACAACGCCTTGCTGTGAGGCGACAACGCTACCGCAGCACCACTACCGCGGGTATACTAGTACACGTTAAAATTTGTGAAAAAGGAAGAGAACAGCAAGAGCAAGTGGGAGAGAATAATCTACTCACATAGATCATCCAGGCAGCATAACGGTCTGAGAGGTTATACAGCACAGAGGGTTCATTCAGATGGGTCAGCATGGCCATGTCTTCAATTTTGTCAAATTTGGGAGGGTTCTGTGGAAAGACTTGGTCTTCCTTAACAGTTACAGTCTGAAAAAGCAAAAGAAAAATGAAGTTAGTTATATATTTCTCCTTTCTGGGATCACCTGGAATTAATTATCATAATTATATATTATATATTTAATTATCATTATTAGATATATATATATATATATATATATATATATATATATAATTTGTTTACAGTCTTACCTCACCCTCGTCGGTTTTCACAGTGGCTTTGCCACCTTCTCTAGCTGTGACCATTCCTCTAACGTATATTTTCTTAGCATGTACCACAAAGCAGCTATTCTTGGCATCAAAAGGTCTGCTCTGTGCTTCAATTCGCTCCTTCTCAGACTTGTGCAAGAATGAAGCAGCCTCGCCAAAAATGGCCATCTCAGAGTCGGAAGACATGATTGAAACCTTCTGAAAAGAATATAGAATCAGGCAACAGTGTTAACAACAGTTTTGTCTGATCTTTTGAAAGCACTGTTTATAAAATTGTAAGCAAATATGAGAATGTGGTTTGTCCCCCTAACATAATGACAAAGTGGTAATAAAAGTATAAATATACTGCAAGATGATGGCTTTCAGAATGCTCTTTGTTTCATGGTCTTTGAATTGCTATAATTCTAGGACCAAGCCAAAGATTATACATACACATATACATTTGCTCATTAAAAAATGACTGATATTTTTCAATTAGGTAGAGTTACTGTTGGGCATATTAAAATACATCCTGGAAAAATGACATTCCTAAAGTAATTGACTAAAAATGTTTCATTTATGTATTATTGTTTATATTAAAAGTACTGATCTTCATGACCTTTTGCTATAATTTGTAGGGATCAATAGTATGGCCTGTGTAATACATTGCTATGCCTGATGCTACTGTTTATTCTTGCAGTTCACTAACTTATGAGCAGTACTTTTCATATGGTTAAGATGGCCTTGCCCAATATTCCATCCGTTCTTATGCTAAGATCTTGTTCAGTTAGTATCTGGAGTCTGTATTGCTTAGCTGCAGCTATAAAGGCCTGTGAACAACTGATAAATATAAGTTGGCTTTAAATTAACATATTGACAGGGTCTGAGTAATATGCACATTTAGAAGCATGTTTATGTTCCCCCAGTTTATATTGTTTTGACAAAATCTAAACTTAAATATGTAAAATAGATACTGACTCTATGAACCTATGAACCTATGAACCTATTTGGCATGAAAAGGCTATCCTGTATGAGTAGATTAAGTGTTCTAAATGTGTTTTCAAAAAGTTACAGAATGTTTAGGATGGACAAGATTTTTACATAAAATAATTTTAGCAATTAATATATTTTGCACTCTGTAAAGCTTTCCCTAACAGACCATGGCTCTACACTAACGGGCGGAAAGTAGAAATTAAAATAATCACTTAACTGGGCAAATAGAAGTGTGACTTAGCAGCAGAAATTAATTTAACTTTATGCAGTAACATGCCACACTGTTTAAAATTGACAAAAATATTAATGATGTTTAGATCTTGACTGGGCACTATTATGGCGCTAGTGAATATGAAATTTGGTACGGAAATGTGGTTTTCATCTTAAAATGTTATCATTCAGTATTTGTTTTTGTCCCATGCAAGCTGTCTGAATTCACCTTTTCTGAATCTACCTGCCTCGTCATCTAACTGTCATTATCTATCTGTTTTGCTGCAGATATCAGTCTTAATCTTGGACTGTGTTCTCCTCCTAGAGTGCATCCTTCCCATTTTACTACAAAATGCCAATCATCGTTATGACACAGGGCTGGGTGCCCAATTGTGCTGCTAGTGACCTGAAGTCAGAATGTAGGGTGTTTGTAAATGAACACTGAAGGAATCAAACCCATAACTACAGGATAAAGTCAGCAACAGTTCATAACTTTAACATTTTACACTTAACAGTCAGGCATTTTAATCTGAAATTCATACATTACTAGGAACAGGATTGCATAATATGTGGTGATAACATCAAGAGCTAATTTAGGTAACATAGTCCCTTTGTATCAAGAGAAATGATAAGTTAATGACAGGAAAGTAAGTCTTGCACATTATATTGTATTAGGAGGAACAGGAAAATAACATTATAGAGAGAACAAATACAGCAGAAGTTTCTATGCTGAAAGGATCCATGCAGATGAGCTGAGCTCCCTTCCTCTCACTTTACAAATCAGAGAGAAAGACCCAAAATCAGGAGTGTCACTGTTAAAGTACATATGCTGCTCCCTTATATTAACTTGAATTTTCTAAAGAATAAGTCTGTAATCTAGATGCTTGTCATTATTTAATGACTATAGTCCCAACTCTTCTGTCACAAAAACACAGATTTTCTAGATACATGGAGAAATATTTTAAGATATTCATCAGTGGATGTCTGAAAAGTAGGCAGTACTGACTACTCTGGAGGCAGTCATTTGCAAAGGCATGATTTAATCTATATTGGTAAGTTGCTGAGCCCACTATTTAGATTTAAGGGATGAGTGATTAGGTAACCAGTTCAGTCACACACTTTGCAAGTGGAGACTAAAAGAGTCAGACTTAAGACTATAGGTTTATAGCCGTAACTCTCTAAACTAAAATTATTCACTGAATTATATACCATCATCTTAGGGTGTCCTACATTGAATAACAGTTCTCATGAGCTTGTAGCATTTTTATAATAATGGACAATGCAGTTAAATAATCATAGCTTGTCTTGGATATCTACTCTGTACTCCAAATATCTTTGAACAGCTTGACTGACAAGTTAAACAAATGCCTTGAGGTAGTTTAGCTACATGCATATGTGTGTGTGTGTGTGTGTGTGTGTGTGTGTGTGTGTGTGTGTGTGTGTGTGTGTGTGTGTGTGTGAGAGAGAGAGAGAGAGAGAGTATTTACAGACAGATGCAAAGCACCTTACCTTTTATGAAAGAATTAGAGATGAAAGAATGAATGATCGTCATGGTAGACCCCTGTCAATAGAGAAATTGAACCAATTAATTCCACTATGTTCAACATTTCCTGCTTCCTGTCTGACTCTATAACAGGACTAAAATGCTGCAATGAAGTATTTGACAAAAACACTAGCTAAAAAATAAATAAATAAATAAATAAATAAACCATGGTTAAAATGTTCTTTATTATATGGGCATAAATCCTGCTGTGACTGTTTTTATATAATAAATTCAATCATAAACAAGGCTTGTATCTTGCAGTTTAGGAATAGCATTGGCTGAGGCAGCTTAGAACCCCCTGTTAAGGACTACAGTATTTTTGTTTTCTTCTTCTTCTTCTTTTTGGCAAATATTAGTACTTTTCTTCTGCTGAATAAATAAGTTTCAAAGTTCCTCTGCTTTTTTACTTTCTATATCATGCTATAGAAAATTATGCAACAAATGAGAACTGCAATCTAGCAATTGCAACCACTGTTATGGCAACATCCAGCAAAGCTAGAGCAAACTGCATCTTGCATGAAAAAATGTCAGAAGCAGCAATTTAAGTAATTCAGACAAGTATAAGTTCTGTTGCATAAAGATCAGTGTTACTACTGTTATTATTAGATGATCTTGCCTTCTTCAATCACCTTCTGAAACCAGCTGGAGTCAATGCTTAGTTTGGAAACCATGTTTTCCAAGATGAACATAGGTAAATGCCACCATGGTGATTCCGTGTTAAGGTGTGTTATTTCACAGCTCCCGACTTCTGGTCTCTGCCTACTTGGAGTTGCATGTTCTCCCTGTGCCTGTGTCAATTTTCATAGAGGATTTCCTCCCAGGAATGTTGGTTGAATGGTAGCATGTTGTGCATGCTTTGAAGCTTGCTGTTTTCTGCCATGTTCCCACAGCATGCCATTACACTACATTACATTTTGCTTAATGACAGTTGGAGACAATGCCTTTCTGGTCTGCTCTTTTAGGTGCCATAACATTCATCCTCCTCTCCATCAATCTTCCCTTATACTGTTACTCCATTTTCCATACCCTCTTAAATGCCTCTGCAGATTTTTTCTCTACCACTCATTCCAGTAATTTGTTCCATGAGTCCTGAACCTTTTCTGTGAAAAAGATATTTAAGAGATCCAGGAAGTAGTTTGTACTTACAATCTGTTGCCTGTGCCCCCTCTTTCCCTCTTTATCCTTTTTCATTAGAATAATGTATTCATATTTTCCTAACATGATGTCTTTAGGCTTTTCCCGGTTAGGGGTCGCCACAGCGGAACTCCAGTCCGCTAATGATTGGCAGTTGATTTTTACGTACCAAGTTGCCAGCCCTGACGTACAACCTTCTACGAAGGTACGGCCATTCACTCATGTCTCCACGCAGAAGACGCTCTGAGAATCGAACCGGACAGCGTCTTACTGTGAGGCAACAACGCTACCTGATATTTTGCATTAATATTTTCATTCTACTCATGCATTTTTCCATTCTTTACTCTGTTGTGACTGATTAGGAAAAGCTGAACCACCTGCTTTCAGGCCCACTATTGAGCAAAGTGGATAAGCATACCAGCACAACCACAGTCAGTAGATTAGTTACTTTACATTACAACAGGGAATGCCCACAGAATGGAAGAAAAGGCACAATATTTATTAAGTAGTTTTCCTTTATTGTGTTTGAGTAATGTGGATTTTCAAGGACTCATTCAGATTTCATTTAGAGTACTACACAGAATCTTGCTGCTGCCTGTTAGACTGGAATGATATTTTTTTTCATTTCTATTTCTCTTATTTCCTATGTGGCCTGATATTCAGTTTTAATTTTTATGATGTTTCACTATACTGAAGTATTGTACTCAAGACATATGCTGCTACATACACCATACTAACTGTGCTCAATCTGTGTAATCCTTTGGCACAATTAATGAGACTGAAATTAGTCATCTGTGATCAGTGCCCTACCCCAATTAATAAATTCAATTAAATAAAATAAAAATGTTAACTTAAGTACAGCCAGTGTTATATGCTGTGGTTGTTATACAGACTAATTTCTATATACTTTTGGCACATCAAGCTTTCTTGTTCGATTTGGTAGCCTGCAAATACCAAAATGTTTTACTTTTGTACAGTTATCATACTGTGCAATATATTTTCTTAATTTGTCTGTAGATGGAAAAACATTGCATTGTGAAACTAATTAGATGTTTTTCTTGGACTGAAGTATAACTATGTTAGCAGTGAACCTTAAAGCTGTAATGCAGGTCTACAAACCCAACACACATTTAAAGTACATATTGTCAGATTCATTTATACTTTTATAAACTCTAAACATTAAACAAAACCATGCACAACACTTGTATGCTATATATTTTTTTCATCAGCTGTTAATATGTATAGCATAATGTCTGGCTGTATACAAACATTATTCAAGCATATCTGTGTTTCTGTTTCCATTTTTTTAATTAAGGAAATGGCCTTCCTTTGTCCCACCCAATCCTATTTCACACAAACAAATTCCATGGTTCACTCCAGTAGTCCATGGTTCACTGTCTCTATGCTTTCACAATGTGACTTCTATTAGATTTTAAAGGCCCAGATGCAGATATGAATGCCTTCAGTAGCAATGATGTTACTGGAGTGCATGGCCATGAGTGCTGGCATGCAGTCATCCCTTGTCAGTGCTTGTTTCTCTCCTTTCTGTTACAGTACTTGTGATAACCTTATTCTCGCTATAGAATGGTATGCATTGTATTACCATCTAAGATGCAAAGTGCGCTCTCTTTCAAGCTTCCTAAATAATGGAGTGGCTGCATCTCCACTTGTGACTGAATGCTTCCGTACATCTGTGTTTATACATTCTAACTATATCTTAGGCTGTCCACAAAGCAGACTCAACAAACCAAGTCCAGAGCACTTCATTTTTAATAAACCACCTATTCCACTTAAAGCAGTAAAACGACTGAGAAACATACCACTTTGCTAATTGTCAGGAGCAATGTATCTTAATAGAAATGTACCTTAATTAAGACATGCAAATGGTTACTTACCCACCTACACAATGGCACTTGGATGTCAACTGTTCCTCCTGCTTTTATACAGTTCTGCTGACACAACTGTCTGAATTCTACTCTTCCCTGTAAGGAAAGCTGGGGGATCAGTTACAGAAAGGGGATGCCTTTGTGTTAGTATTAATAATATCCCAGTTCATTAATTTGCTTTATATGCCCTTGCCGGCCAAGATATTTAATGAAGCACATTCTAATCATTTCTATGAGGCAGTAAATTCCCAGAAGAGAAAGGAATGTCATCCTTTGACCTTACATTTACTGTAGTTTCAACTTACTTGTTTATCACTTTCCTATTTGCATTACCATTAGTGAAAGAAAGCTAAATTTGTAAGCAGACAGTATTGTAAGGAAATACTGCTAAAGATAAATAAATCAATATCATTATAGGTAACAGTATTTTTTAACAGTGATAATTTGATAATTAACTACACCACCTTATAATAGAGGATCTATATGAAAACTCTGAAGTTCCCTGAAGCATGTTTTCATGGAAGAATTCACAGAATATATCTTCCAGTAAGCTGCTTAAGTACTATATGTGATTTCTTTAAGAATTATTATATGTAATTCATGCACTTGTTAATTAGATACATTTTAAAACATTATATTGTATTTTGTTTCAGAATATATATTCTGTGTTTCCAGTATAGTTTATATTTTGTGTTTGAATTCCTGGGTATACGGTCATACTATAAAACATTAGAAAATGCAATGTTTTCCCAAAACCAACAAAAATACACTCAGCTGATATGAGGATATAAACAACAGGCACACAAAACACCTCTACAAAAAAAAAGTACATACTCACTGTTTAACTGAATAGATTGTATGAATTTTTTTCCTGTGAAAATCCTGTCCATTGAATAATAGCATATTGATGGTTAAGTGTAAGTGCTAAGGTACTGCTGCTAAGTGCAAACACATAACTAAAAGCAATAAAGTGCACTTTTACTATCAAATGTATATGCATTAGTGCATGATCACTGTTAACGTTTATATTTTGTAGAGTGTATTAATAGTAAAAGTAACTAAAGCACTTTTAAATGTTAAGTGCATTGCTTTCTTTGTAGACTGCTTAAGGAAATTTAAAGAAGGTCTTAATGAACATATAAGGTTCATAGGTCAAATGAACATATAAATAATACTTCAAAGAGAAAACTGCAAAGTCTCTAAATCTCTAACAGCTGGTAAAGGTTGTTGTTTTCAGTCACAGTGCTTGTATAAAGTGCAACAATTATGCTGTAGAGGATATAGTAACAACATTTTATTAGTTCAACAGACCGACAAGTTAGCTACTGGCATGTATATGGCTAGTCAAAAATCATGGTTTGTCAGTTACCTTTTTACTAAAAATAAAACGGTTCAGATTGTGAGTGTTTATAAAACTCAGCCATTTTCTTTCATGCATTTAATTTGTTTCATGTTTTACATTAATTGCCATTTTTTACTTGCATCCTAATGTCAGGTGGTTATTTGAAGAATATATTTATTAGATATGAGCACTTTATAAAATTCTCTTGAACATCATAAGTACTAGGTACAGAAGTCACTTTGATCAGTTTCCTATGTTTTTCTTTACAGAATGATTTGTGTTATGCCTGTTGTATCCATTTGTTAACTTTTTTATTAACAAAAACACCACTGATAACTTTGGGCTGCTGGATGATAGGCCGCCATTGTCCTGTTGCCTTTCATACCTTAAGAAATATAATGTGATTGAAATAAGTGTTTACTTGGGGTTCTGAAAACGACAGGAAGAGCACAGGGCAAAAGGCATTCAAGGATGTTCTGGGAAAGAATACCAAGTTGTTGGGGCTGAAAAATGCATTAAAACAAGAGTTAGAGTGATTCAATGGCATTGTGTGTGGTCCCACAATCACGTAGAATGGCACGAATGCAAAAACAAGCAATTACTTAAACATACTAGCTGATACACGCACGCGTGCAGTCACACATAGAACATAAATAATGCTGGAAGAGGTGGAACATAAGACCCATTTGGGTTTCCTATTTAAATTAACTAACAGGACATCCAGTAACCATATTGTATAACTGGCTTTAGCGTTTTCTTCTTGTTTCCATTACCCTTTATATCCTATTCACAGATGTTGAAATCCAGCCCCTGTTTCATGTCTTGATTTTTTGATTATTATTACATTTGGATCCCTATTCTGGGAAACAGAACTTACACCACCTTATGGGATTATGCTCTTATCCATATTCTGTCCTCTAGTCCTAGGAATTCTATGAAATTGGATTCTACTGCTCTATCCCACAATGGTGATATTGATAATGTACATGAAAATTCCTGTCATGTCTTCATCTCCCTATATTGTTGCAAAATTAACATATTTAGGTCCTTTATTGCCTCATTACAAACCTTGTTCATAGGTTCATACTAGACTATCTGCCCTAGGGCATTTATAAGCCTAGCCAGAGTGTGTTTGGCTTTCGCCACCCTTTTAGATTAGTTGACTGTGCCTCTGTATAGTAGGTCACAGAAGATAGCCCTTTTAAGGTTAGTTTACTGTGCCTCTGTCCGGTAGGGACAGAGAACAGATCCCAGGGGTAAACCTACGATCTCCCATCCACTCGTCAAGATTTCTCTTGAAGAGGGTCATTGAGGGGCTCTGCCTAACATGGATTGGGATTTTGTTCCAGAGTGAGGGGAGCCTCTGGGATATGAATCTGTCCCTCCAGCATGTCCTATTTATTTCTGTGCTGAGGTTTAAGTCCCTGGAGCATGTAGCTCTAAGGGATTTGGATTTCCTGAGGTGGAGCATGTCCATTATTTCTGCTTTGGACATGGCTTTATACATCAGGCACAGATCGCCTCTGAGTAGGCGGTAAGCAACTGAGTAGAGCTGGAGTTTCTTTAGCCTAACTGCGTAGGGCATCTGTTTGAGTCCCTTGATCCTCTTGGTGAGGTACTTTGGAGTCTTTCCAGTTGCTGCAGGTGTTGGGTAAGGTACATCCCAAATGGGGCATTGTATTCAATTATGGGCCTGATGAGTGATGAGTAGAGGGGCACAATGACCTCTCTTGATCTAGATGTGAACCCTTTTGTGATAAGGTGGGCTATTGAGCCTTGTGGGACGCCACTTGTAACTGGTTTAGAGTCTGACATGGCACCTGCAATTCTGACCATGTGGATTCTATCCCTGAGCCAGTTTGCAACCCATCTTGTGACATAGGGGTTGATATTTAAGCTGATGAGCTTATTTATGATGCCTGAGTGGGGTATTGTGTTGAAGGCTTTTGCGAGGTCCATGTAGGCTGTGTGGAATACCTTCCCTTCATCTATGGCCTTGGTGACTGTTTCAAAGAAGTTGACCAGGTTCAAGAGGCAAGATCTGCTCTTAATAAAGCCAAATTGGGTAGGATCCAGTGTTTGGAGGTTCCCAATGTCTTTGTTTATGAGTTCCATGATGATACGCTCCATAGCTTTGCAGACCAGGCCAGTCAGGCTTATAGGGCAATAGTTTCCGGGGTCCGTTGTGGCACCACCTTTGTGGAGTGGGACCTCTGTTGCTGTACGCCATTCCTTGGGTACATATCCTGTAGTAAGGCTGAGGCTGAACAGTGACTTTATGTGAGGGTTCAGTTCTTCTTGGAGCTCGTGTAAGACGCAGTCTGGGACACCGTCCGGTCCCATTGATGCTGTGTTTTTTGCATTGGAGAGGGCAGCTCTCACCTGTGCATCTGTGATGTCAGGGAGGCTACACTCTGTTGGGATAGACATTTGCTCTTTTGGGGGGGAATGGGGGGAAGAAGTTTGCACTGAACCTGTCTGCCAGGATGTTGGCAATGTCTGTGGGTTCAGTATATTTTTTGTCATTTTGCACTAACTCAGAGCATATCTGGGAGTTGCCACCCAGGTTTCTGACATAACTAAAGAAGGCCTTGTAATTATCTTTAGAGTCTTGTGCAATTTTTTTTTCGAAGCTGGCCTTAGATGACTTTATGAGGGATCGTAGTTTCTTGCTAGTACTGATCAGAGATACCTTCCCTTTTTGGGATTTTGCTCTATCATGTAGTAGCTTCCTTCTTCTGTTGTATAGCTTATTTATGGCTGGGATCCACCAGACAGGTCTCCTTCCTTTGGAAGAGTGAGTCTTGGTTTTATTTGGGATAGCACAATCCATGCATTCCTGTAGGTGTCCATAGAATGTGTTTGTAAAGGATTCTGCGGTGTGGGCTGTATTTTCCACTGGCCCGGGGGCTTTGAAGGATTCCACCTCGGTTTTGAGAAGTGTGAAGTTTGCTTTTGAGAAGTTCTTCACCATGGTTTCCTTGGCTGGGGGAACTTCAGAATGCATATGATTAAATTCACAAATCCTTTCACAAATCTATTAACCTTTATTGCTGACACCACCCTCTCCAATAGTACAGCACCAGTCCTAGAACTCCTACACACATTACTTATACACCTTGTTATACATAGTAAGCTGTTTCTCCTTTAACAAAATGTCCACTTATATAGGATCCTAATATTAAATATAGTGGCATAGTATAGATAATATCAGCTCCACAATCATGATTAAAAAAGAGGCAAAAAATGTGGTTCTGTAGCCTTAACCTTAGACAACATTGTTTCATAGGAATCTGTATTACGGGAGAAAGCTCTTTATTTATTTATTTATTTTTTAAAGAATTTGCCTTTGATAGCAATGTCCTTTGTGACAACCATGGCTCCATTTGTCTTGTTCTTTTTATTTCCTTTTTTCTTTTGCTTATATTATGTCACCCAGAACTGCCTACTATGGAGTAGAAGGTGGTGAGTTATTGTCTGTTATCCTGATCATTTCCCTGTGCGTTTTCAGAGCCTTGTAGTATAATAGATTGTTAGTAACAGGTGAGCCATCTTCCACATGAAGATGCATATATTTAGCAATTAGCTTTACATTATAGGGTCCATGGGTTTCTTCAGTATTATTATCTGTGCCTCTCTGTATTCTTATGACTGCCATTTAGCTTAAACTACTACAGTGGAAAATTCCATTGCAATATAACTTCATCCAAATAATTAAATGCTTTCACACACATCCTGCCCAGGCCACCAAAGATATCTGCTTTTTGTGTATAATGCTGATATTTGGCTGTGATGGAAAGAGAAATAAATTTAGGGCCAACTTCTTTCTTTTAAATATACCTTATTTATTTATATATACTAACTTCACTGCTGCTCAGTTGTGACTGCAGGGCAATATCCAGTACAAGGCTACAATCAAAGAAAAGAGGATTGACTATAGCACTAGCCAAAAGTCTGTGATTATGATAGGAGGTGACAGCTCACTTACTGAATGATAAGCTGTAAAGTCAATTACAACACCTGCAATCATATATATCTATGTCTGTAGCGCTCTCTGTCTACATATATATCTATATATATATATATATATATATATATATATATATATATATATATATATATATATATATATGGATCTATCTTACAACGTCGACAAGTCAAAACGCCGAAAACGAAATCACCGACACCACATAACCGACATTTCACAAACACGAAACCTCACATGCCCGACACACCATAATCCCGACAAGCAACAAACAAAACAAATCCCGGTCCAAAAAGCACACACACAACACAAGCACACCAAAATCCTTACAAACCAACACTAAACCTCACATACACAACTACCTACAACCTTAACCCAAACCCTAACCCTAAGGTCCGCCACTATCGCACACTCACCTAACCCGCCTAACCCTAACTCACTTAACCGCCCTAACCCACAAACTATCACAGTCGCACACTTACCTAGCCAGCGCCTCTAACCCTAACTCACTTAACCCGCCTAACCCACAAACTATCACAGTCGCACACTTACCTAGCCCGCCCCAACCCTAACTCACTTAACCCGCCCCTAACCCACAAACTATCACAGTCGCACACTTACCTAGCCCGCGCCCTAACCCTAACTCACTTAACCCGCCCCCAACCCACAAACTATCACAGTCGCACACTTACCTTACTCGCACCCTACCGTCCGTCACTACCGCATACATCCACAGCCTTTTCCCATGTCGATGTTCTCAGCGTCGGGGTTTTGATCTGTCGGTCTTCTCCGTTTTCGATCTTCTGGCGTCGGTGTTCTCGCTGTCGGCGTTCTGACTTGTCGACGTAGTCAGATAGAACCATATATATATATATATATATATACACACACACACACACACACACACACACACACATGCACACGCACACACATACACAAACACATACGTGGATGTGAAAATACCATGGGTGTTTGGCAGAAGAAACAAAAGTTGAATACAAATGGCAACTGACACCTCAAAAACAGTTTTAATCAGCAAAGCACTTTTCATCTCCTCAGTATAAGACTTCTTCAGACAGTTGATACAAGAAAACCACTCTGTTTAAATATACTTTAAACGAACATCAAAACCGAATGCTTGTCATCTCGTTACTTTAAATATGTAAACACACACTAACTTAAATGTTATTCTAAAATGATAAAATAAATAGACATTTCTTCCACAAATTACAGCCCAACCAAAATGTAAGTTTCAAAAGTGTTTTTTTTGTAAAGTTAAATTTCTCAGTTTAAGAATGTTTTTTAATGAATAAAGTTTCTCAGTTTTAAAATACATGCGATAGAGGTCACCTCATTTAACCCAGGTGGGTTATATGAATTCAACCTGAATGTGATAAGTGTGCTCGTAGATTCTGTCTTTTAATTTCCTGTCAGTCTTTCCAACATAAAATGCTGGACAGACTGCAGAGGTAGCAAGGTAGACAACAGACTTGGAATTACAGTTGAATCTACCCTTTGCTTTTACTTTATTTGTTCTAATTGCAAAGTGTGTTCCTGTTGCAATGTATTTACAATAGTTGCAACTCTCACACTTATATGTACCTTCTGTTCTACTCACTATCAGGGGTACCAATTCCAAAATCTGTTTTAAATTTCTACCTTTTCTATATACAAAGGATGGAAAATCTCCTAATTTGTCTAAAATTTCTTGTGTCGAAATAATGTTCCAATTTCTTTTCAAAATAAACTCAATTTCTTTTGATTGTAAGTTAAAGAAAGTTATAAAACAGCTAGGGAGTACCCTGACAGTAACTCTTGTTTCCAGTATTTTATCCTGAGTTAAATTATTGGTTACTGTGTCTGTGTCACCCTCTCCTGCAGGAAATGTTATGTTGGTAGAGCTGAGTAATGGATTATAAAACCCTACTCTCCTTTTGTGTTGGACTTCTTCAAGTATATCAAAGACCAATCCATTTGGGTAACCCCTCCTTAAGAACATCTGTTTAAGTGTCTCACATTCCTCAATGAAGGTGTCGTCATCCTTTATCATTTGTGCTGCTCGGACAAGTTGTCCTTTTAGCACAGATCTTTTTTGGTAAGATGGGTGACAACTCCTATAATGTAACATAGTTTGAGTAGGTAGATTTATGGTGTATTCTACCTGCGTAACGTTGTTCAGTATTTTTCTTTAACTCAATGTCTAAATAAACAATTGTTTTTTCATGGAATGTGTGGGTGAACTTGAAGAACCTTGTACTGTTGTTCAGATAGTCAATGAAATTTAGAGCCTCAGGTTCAGTGCCTTTGAACATAGTAAAAATGTCGTTGAGAAACCTCGTATACATTTTTATTCTCTCTGCCCATTCTTCACTCCTAAAGATGGTCTTTTGTTTCCAACTGGCTAAAACCAAGTAGGCATAGCTCCCCCCACATGGTGAACCCATTGCCACCCTCACCAATTGTTTATATACAGTGTTGTTAAAGTTAATAAAATTATTGTGCAAAATGACATCCATAATTTTCTGGAAGAGTCTGATCTCCTTGTTACTGGCACCATGTGCCAACAGTCTTTCTACTACTAATTCAATGCCTTCCTCATGAGGGATGGAGAAATACAGGTCAACAACATCTACTGTCAGAAACATAACATTCTTATCATATTCAAAGTTGTTAATCGAACTCAAAAAAGACCATGAGTCTCTGCACACTTGATTTTCCTTTGCAACATACTTTTTCAAAATTGAGTCCACATATTTTGCACTAGCGTAAATAATAGAACCCCAAGAGTTAACTAAAACCCTCATAGGTGGATTCTGTTGGTCTTTGTGTAACTTCAGTAACCCAAATAATGTGGGTATTTTTGGGCAAAGCATGGACAAGTAGTTTATTGTGTTTATGTCTATCAGGCCGTCTATGAACAAATCATTGAAAAAACAGTATACTTTCTTATAGGCACCATTCATCTTGTTGATACTAGATTCACAATGAATGCCACTGTCTAATACAGAGTCCATCCTTAGGTTGTAATCACTAATGTCCATAACGACCAGTCCTCCTCCCTTATCCAGTTTTAATAACCAAATGGGTAGACTTTTAATAAGCTTCAAAGCTTCAATTTCACTGACATCAATGTTGTTCAACTTCACGTTCCTGTTGTTTCCTTGTAAATGCCTCAAATCAAATTCACATAGCTGTTCAAATAATCCTAACAATGGGTGTATTGGTGGATTAAACGTACTAGATGCTCTTAATTGGTCACTTATTTGTCCATTCTCACCAAAAATTAAGTTAAAGCTAAGTTTACGAGTATAAAGCTTGACGTCAATCAAGGTTTCTGGTAGTTTGAAATGGTTGTCAGGCGCAAAAGTTAAACCCCTACAAAAAAGTTCACAAAGTTTGGGGTCTATGTCATATTCAGAGTAATTAAATATTTTAAAGTCCCCTTTTTTGTTGAATAAAATGGAGGGTTTAACTAATGTCTGTTCAATTTGTTCTCCTATTTCCTGCCTCCTTTCGCTCTCGCGTTGTATTTCGGCCTATGGTTCTGGCCGATGTTGGAAAAATGGTGTTGTTCTTGTGTATTCCTTAAGTTTCTGTTTTCAAAGCAGTTAACTTGATTTTGGGAAAAGTTGTTACACTCTTCCTGCCCCTCTTCATCAACAAGATTAATGTTAGTATAATTACCAGAACAATTACCTGGTACGGCTTGTTGGGTGTTAACAGTTTGGCTTACTCTTTCTTGTTCAAGAGAATAAGCCCCTGTATGGTCAGTGAATTTCCTTGCCTGAGAAGGTGGTGGTTTGGGGTAGGCTGTATCATTTTTATATATCATTTATAGCTCTCTTTGACTTTTTCAATTTAATTTCTGTGTTTTTCATAATTTGTTCAATGGAAGAAAATACCCTTTTATATTCAAATTGGTATCTAGAAAAATCAGGGTGCACTTTAATTTCCTGATCTATACTAGAAATGTCCCTTGTTAAATTGTCAATGGTAAACTTGTAGTGTTTTCCCATCAACTCCATTAACTCAAAGCCATGTCTGTTAAATAGGTCTAATAAATCATGAAAAAATGGTGTACCTGCTTCCAAACCCGACGGGTATTGCCACGAACGGAACCCCCTCGGTACAACACCTTTTTGGCATTCCTCAAAATAACATATTTCAAGTTGTAACTTTTTGGCTTTCAGTGATTTTTTATCCATGTTTTTTAATAATGAAACAAGTGCTACATTCCCTCCAGCCGGTTGCTCCCTGACATTGTTCTGTGCTTTGTTGTTGAAGGTTGGTGGTTTGCTTAGCAAAAGCATTTACGTCCGGAAGCCCAATAAGCTCTGAGGGTGTAGAATTCAAGGTGTTACTAGTTGTACTAGGTCCTGGTAAAACACTGTTGTTTCCTTTTACACTTCCACTGGTCCCCTCTCATGTTGAACCATGCACTCCAGTGCCTCTACTTCTGGTAGCTTGATTGATGTTAATTTGTTCACTGACCTAGTTACCTCTTTCCTGTCAGCACAACTCTAATGCCAGTTGCGAAAAAACATCCATACAAGATGACAACGTATCCAGTCTTTTGTTCACAGCATTTATTAACAAAGTCAGGTTGCTGATATCCGTGCCGTCAATTTGAATAGTAGAATTCAATCCTGAAGTAGGTTTGAGTGTGTTCATAGAACTATCAGTAGCCATACACGAAAACTCTCAATAATTCAAGGGCAAAAAGCAACACAAAGCAAAGTTGAATACAAACGGAAACTGACACCTCAAACACGTACAAACACAGTTTTAATCAGTAAAGCACTTTTCGTCTCCTCAATATAAGACTACTTCAGACAGTTGATACAAGAAAACCACTCTGTTTAAATCCATATCACCTGATGCATTTAGAATCAATTAAGTTGGTCTCAATTCAAAGTTAAATTCCCTGTAACTACATTTTAAAAGTCCTTTTAAAAGTCATCAGAAACATCATATAAAAGAAAAATACTAGTAAGAAAGACATATACTTTAAACGAACATCAAAAGCAAATGCTTGTCATCTCGTTACTTTAAATATGTAAACACACACTAACTTAAATGTTATTCTAAAATGATAAAATGAATAGACATTTCTTCCACAAATTACAGCCCAACCAAAATGTAAGTTTCAAAAGTGTTTTTTTGTAAAGTTAAATTTCTCGGTTTAAGAATGTTTTTTAACGAATTAAGTTTCTCAGTTTTAAAATACATGCGATAGAGGTCACCTCATTTAACCCAGGTGGGTTATATGAATTCAACCTGAGTTGCCAAAGGAGCTCTTGTTTTTCCAAAAGTAAATGGTGGGGGCCCCCTTTTGCACTCACAGGAACCAGAATAATTACTCTAAAAAGGAAGTAATGAGCTAGCTGTTCTGAACAGTGTCTAGCTAGAGCGTTTATAAGGTTTTTCTTCCTAATGTGACATGTGTGCTCGTAGATTCTCTCTTTCAATTTCCTGTCACTCTTTCCAACATAAAATACTGGACAGACTGCACAGGTAGCAAGTCCTTGGATTATTAAAAGAAACAAAAGTGGTAGAGTTGAATGGGAACAACATGGTTGGAGATGAGAAGATGAGTGCCAGGATGAAAGGGCATGGATGACCTCAGGAATGTGTGAGCTAGCCAGTTGCACAGGGTACCATGTAGCCAAGGTTCTTTTTCAGCTATTTTTTTTCGTGGAGCAAAAGCAACCCTGTCTGGAGAAGAGCGGCACTCTGCAAAGAAAATACCTTACATAAATCTCAACTGTACCACTTTTGATGGTAAAGACGCATTTTTAGCCTTGAATCTCATGCTGTCACATTGTACTGATGTGGCCTCTTTAATTTACACTTTCTCTTCTTGCAACATCTCTAAGTATTGGTGAGTCAGGATGCATCCAGTGCTTTGAGGATGAATAGGCTGAGAGAGTCAAGAGAGAAGGCACGCACAGTAGGACTTACCAGAGAAAACAGAGAAATGCTTGCAAGTTTCTTCAGTGGATTACTCTTAATGGAATTTTTTACTCTCAACATGTCTCTCAACTGTCTTTTGAGTTTGCAAAGCTTCTCTGATTTTAAGTCATATTTTTGTCCTGTCCTTCATAAAATTTTTAATTTCCTGGAAAATCACTGAGGATTACAGTCGATCAGTAATGCCAGCTGATAAAGTTTCATACTTCCTACTGTTCAGAAAATACATATAGATGCAAATCATGTTGTGTTCAATTAACTTTTTTAGTGATAAACAAGTTTCATCTAACAACTGGGGGAACTCAGATGCTCAAATATACGTTTGAGCTTTTTAATAAATTTGTGTCTTTCGGCTTTTCCCGGTTAGGGGTCGCCACAGCGGAACTCCGGTCCGCTAATGATTGGCAGTTGATTTTTACGTACCGGCTTGCCAGGCCTGACGCACAACCTTCAACGAAGGTATGCCCATTCACGCATGTCTCCACGCAGAAGACACTCTAGCTGAGAATCGAACCGGACAGCGTCTTACTGTGAGGCGACAATGCTACCGCAGCACCACCACCGCGGTGAGCTTTTTAATAAATAAAAAATTAAAATGGCCAGAATGTGCTTTTGAATTTCACAGAGTTCTTCATCAGACTGTTTTCAAAACGTTTTCCACAACTTAACATACATGCAGCTTAGTCATATGACAAATCTCACTGACCAATAATAATCATTGTCTGCATCTTTTGTACTTCCTATTGTGCTTAAGAAAAACACATTAAAATCACCCTTCAAATCTGGGTGAACACATGCATTTAACCATATTTGCCATTTCACTTCTCTAAATTTCTAATTCATAAGCTTCTCTAATTCATGATCTCTATTTCCTTTATAGTGTGCCCCAATATGACCAATAGCCTGCAGTATAAATTTATTGAACTTCTTACATTCATCTGTGTGTTTATATAAGACATTAACTTCACTTTTGATTTTAGTAGCATATTTAGGCTCATAAATATGGTTCCCCATCTTTCTATTAGACTTACATAAAATGTCCCACAATTCATATATACTACTACATAAACTATACATTTTGATTTACAACCATGATATCCTGCTGCTTTGAATGAAATTTGCGTAGAACTATGATAAAAATGTGGACATCCTTCTATTAACCTACAATGGGAACATGAGAAACATGTATAAGTTCTCATTCTGAAGAATAAATTTCCTTGCTGCAACTTTTTAAGTGAATTAGAGTAATAGTTTGTCCCTGCATTCATTTCGGGTTTATCTAGAATGTTTGAACAAAGAAGATGAGAGGCATACTTCCCAACTGAAAATGCTTTGAATACCCTGGAACACATCATCAAGGATGGCTTTTCAAGTATTTGGTGTGATTACACCTCCATATTATTTTAAATTTATGTTGTTTTCTCATTATTCTGGCTTTGCAAGACTAATGTGATTTATTTGAAATACCTTTGACATTTGAAATATATGCAGACAAAGTAGCTAAAATTGCTGGAGCTGTCTGTGGTGATGAATGACTACCTGTCTGCTGTAGTTTGTTCATTACTGTGGCTTTGCAGGACTCTTGTGGCCTGGGTGAATCAGTCTGGAATACTGCAATGTGCGGAAACTGTTTGTGTGAAGCAAAGTTGAAACCCATGCCATGGATATCACTTTTATCGTAGTCAGACATCTGAAAATTACACAGTCATGGCTATAACTGTTGAGTTGGGGTAGAAAAAAATCTATATTTATAAGCAACTTTTGCTGTTTGATCAGTTTAAGCAGTAACTAATCCAGCTTTGCAAGATTGGTGTGCATTTGTGTGAAGTAACTTGGTGTAAAGGTCATTGCTGTAATTGTAGGTCTACACTTGAGCTCTGTATTCATGCCATATGTGAATTGCCATGCCTCCAATTCATGCCATATGTGAACTGCCATGGCTCCAAGTGGCCTGTACATAAGCATGTATAGTGTGTGTGTTTGTGTGTGCCCATACTGTGACAGACCTGGATTGTTGGGGTTAATAATTGTTCAGATAAGTCAGGTATATCACAAGAAGTAGGGTGTGTGTGTGTGTGTGTGTGTGTGTGTGTGTGTGTGTGTGTGTGTGTGTGTGTGTGTGTGTGTGTGGACATACAATGTTGCTGGATACATGCATAACTCCGGGTATCAGTTAAAAAACAGTTAACAAGTCATCTTTTAAAAATAAGGTATAAAATGCATAACAGAAAGACTATAGAGACCTTCAGCTCTGGTGGCCCCAAACTCTGGCTGTATAATTGTTTTTTGACATAGGGTTAGTAGTGACCACTGCCTTGAATCTCACAAGTCTAAAATTGTCCTTGTTCAAAGGTATGCACATAAGGTCACTGTAGCGTGGAAAGGGGGGGGGGGAGTGTTGTGGATGCTGTAGATATTATTTCTTTAATTGTCCTCACAAACATCACGGGTATGCATAGGAGGTTGTCATAAATTGTGTTGAGGCTAGTGACAGTATGATCACGGTTTCTTTAACTTTCTCCATAAACCTCAGAGGTGAGCACAGAAGTTCAGTATAGATTATGTAGGGGCAGTGTACTGTTAAGGAGCAAAATGTTGGAATACATTACTATGACCATTTTTTTTCACTTTGGCTCACAATCAAACATCACACAAATATACATGTGGCTATCTTTTGAGGGTAGGGGTAAAGACGCATGCTGCTTTTGCACATCTGACAGTAAAAGGCTGAACTATGTTTTAGCATTCTGCTTGTTTTTCAGTTTCATCCCATTCTGGCATCATAGCAGAATTCTGAAGATGGTTGTCTTTTGGTGGGCAGTAGTGAGGAGGCATGGTGTGTATATGTATGACAGCAGTAATTTGAAATACACCACTGTGATCATTTGTACCATCACTGTCAAAAAAGTAAAACTGAATGTCTTTGATTATTCAGGTCATCATTGGATCAAAAGGGTTAAAAAGCTCCAAAATGTACTCCAGATCATCTATTCAAACCCCAGACTTCTGAGGATCTCCCAGTTGCCTCCAGACCCCTGACTTATTTCCTCCAGAAGTATTACAGTGTAGTCTTTCTCAGTTGGGGTGTGTAAAAAGGGTGTAGAAAAAAAAAACAAAGTCAAAGAGTAAGAGTGAATTTCTGTAGTTAAGTATAACTTTTATTTAGGCCATTATTTGATAAAAAGGATTAAAAAAACTCTGGCTTCTAGGGGTCTAATGATACCCATTCCCCCAGTTAAACACAATTATTTCCTCCACTGTTAGTAGGGGAAGGCTCTAGTTAAGCTTAAGAGTAGGATAAAATGTGAAAAAAAGAAGAAAAAAGCAATCTGGATGATGTGGGGATGCCAGGTTGGGGGGGGGGGGGGCTGTAGGGTACTGGGGATATGCATAGAGAATAATCAGTAGGCACCATTTTGCGTAAGACCCATCCTGCAAGCACACATACACACATTACCAGACTTCCACTAAACACTATACGAGAAAATTTAAGCAATAACATATTTTTATTTACCCCTGTAAATTCAGGAAACATATTAAGAAGTTGTGATTGTTTTGGAGCAGTTATTAAAACTACAGCTGTGCAGCACCTAGTAAATGTCTTTCTACATAGGTCATGTTTTGGAGGCACTGAATTTTCTTGACGAGAAACTTATGTGGTCTCTCCAGCTGTTGCAGATGTCTAAGATACGTGCAAAAGGGAGCGTTGTACTCTATTAGTGTTCTGATGAAGGTTGAGTACAGAGGAGTTATGACATCCTTAGTCTTGGATGTGATGCCCGTACCTATGAGATGTGCAATGTAGAAGGCTTTCCTTACCCTTGTGGACACATGGTAATCAAAGTTTAGATCGCTACCAACCTGTGTTCCCAAATCTTGCACCACTAGGTTTGAGCTTGGGGGGGGGTTTGCAGGAGATCCATCTTTGCCAAAAGGGATAATAAAAATGCATTTTTTTGTGTTTATTTTTTAGTCTGTGCTTTTGGAACAAATCATCTGTTTGTATTAGCCCCTTTTATAATATGTTAACATCATTGGGGAACTCAATGATTGCACTTGGTTTGCAATAATTGGCGAACTAGGTAAGCCACAAGCTGTCTACTTTCACCTGGACTTCCAAGAAATAGATTACAAACAGTAGAGTGCCCAGCACAGATCCTCGTGGGATGCCACTGGTAACCAGTCTAATGGTAGAGGTGGAATCCCCAACTTTGACAGTATGCTTTCTGTCTGTGAGTCATTTGGCTACCCATCTAGTGACTTAAGGGTTAATACTCAGGTGGGAGAGTTTCTTAATGATACCTGAGGGGGAATTGTGTCAAAAGCCTTGGCTAAGTCAAGATAGGTGGTATGTACTGTTTTGCCTTCATCCAGGACTTTGGTGACATTCTTGAAGAAGTCTACCAGGTTTAATAAGTATGATCTACCCTTAACGAGGCCAAACTGGGTCACATCAAAAGTTTGAAGGTTGCCTATGTTTTTGTTGATAAGGTCCATGATTGTTATTTTCATGGCCTTGTAGATAAGGCTGGTTAGATTTATGGATCTATAGTTCTCAGGGTTGGTTGATGGGCCCCCTTTGTGCAAGTGGATTACTGTTGCTGTTCTCCACTCTACAGGAACAATGCCAGTGCTGAGGCTGTGGTTTAAGAAAGTGACAAGTGGTTCCATTAGGTGTTGTTTTAGCTTACTTATTAAGTAGCCTAGGATGTTATCTGGGCCCATAAAAGCCATATTTTTGGCATTGGAGAGCATGGATATGACCTGCTCTTTACAGATAGTTAATTAAGTTGCTGTCCTACCACCCAACTCTACCCACCTGCATAGCCCTACCAGAATATTAACTAAAATCCTAAAACTCCTAAATGGTCCCTAACCCTTACCATAACCATAAAAACCCTGATAAGTATTGAACCCTAAAACTTCACATCCACTTCCTAACCCTAAACTCCCCTTCCACTCCCAAACTCAAACTCCTTTCCCATTCTCAAAAAGTCCCCAATTACTTCCTCCCACTCCCAATCCTAAATTCCCCAATTCTCCATAACCCTAAAACTTCCCTTAAACCTAAATCCCACTCCCAATCTCTGCCTGAAGCTGTAGACTACTCTCCTACCCCCTACCACTCACCCCCAGCTGCTGTACAGACCCTCCCACAACTTAGCTGCTCTTTTCAGGCAAGGTGTAGCAGCTCCACTCACTTATAATGGGTGCTGCACTTGCCCAGTCATGTGGTCAACTTCCAGCATGAGTAGTTAGCCATGTGAGCTACAGGACACGTGAGGCCCTGGCTAGAAGAAAGTGGTCAAGTGCCTGAGACTCAGATGCTTTTAATTGACTCTTAAGACTCTCATGACCTGAGTTCAGTTAGTTATTCCGACACCTGAGAGATCTGGCACAGGACAAAGGACATGTGCATTAAGGGGTGAGGGGGAAGGAAGAGTAAGCCACACACTACCACAGTTCCTCATAGGAGGGCTTGGAGTGCAAGTGCATAGTAGGGAAGGATGTTAGGCTTAAAATGCCATTGCTTAATGTTAGCCTTCAGTGTGGATACATAAAAGTGTACTCTTGCATAGGGCAGGTACTGTTGGCCCCCCATGGTGATATCATATGCATGACCAGTACCTACAAGGGTCAAGGCCATTGCAAATACCCTCATTGCTGGGATGCTGATAAGGACACAACACACCCTTATGGCTGACTGAATGACAGCTGCTTCTGGATACTTCTTGCTCTGACACTGGATAAAATTCCTGTTGTTGGAGAATGAATGAGCCCAGTCCATTTCAGGAATTGTTTGATAACAGGTAGGCATATAGAGAAAAGCCTGCAGAACTTCTAAAATTCAAAAAAATGTGTCTCAGTTGGAATTTTCTCAATAAACAGCACAGTTTTCAGAATGCCTCTCTGATCTGTGACCCTTGCCAATGACTTATGAAAGAATATATATATATATATATATATATATATATATATATATATATATATATATATATATATATATACACAGTGATCCTCATTACCTGGATTTGTTGTGCTAAAGTTCTGAGATCAACTCAGACTTATATAATCCATGAGTGATGTGAGTGGATTACACAAAGAAAAGTTATATAACCTAGGAATGGTGTTATATAACCTAGGAATGGTTTAAGGGGACCTAACATGCCATTTATATCAATGATGGGAAACAAATGCATCATTGTCTATGAGAAAAACCATAGCATAGTTTCATAGCTTTGTAGTAAACCAACAGTGTGTCAACTATTTTAGGCTTATCCAATAATACCATTAAAGAACTACTAAATGTGAGCTAGAAGTTCAGAAGATGATTGTAGGAGGTAGAGTTTTGTGAAAGATATAAACAGAATATTATTAGCTTGGATTATGTTAGAGGGAAGGGAAGTAGGCAGAAGCTGAAGAGAAGGGGGGAAAAAGAAAAGCAAAAAAGGTATAGAGAGGATTAAGATGTGATAATGCTTATTTTGTCACAATTAAAAGTTTCTGACCTGAGACCCTGACATGAATTTACATTAACTCATCCATTCACCTAACTGACATTTGAATGTTGCTATGATTGTACATTTTCTAATATGCAGGGAAGTTTGTGCCGTAAATGAGGGAGTTGCTAAGTGATGAACTTGTCTCTGAATCAGGACTTGTTGATAGTTTGGTGTAAATCTAGGGCTTCAGAATGGCAATTTACTTAGGTTGTTTCCTTTAAGAGGAAAAGGTTACCAAGAACAGGAACTGACATAGCTTGGAAGGTAAGGCAATCCACAGGTCACCCTACAGGATTCTATAAGCCACAGATAATAAGGACAGAGTTTTTTGCCTACCCAAGTAAAAGAAATTCTGTAAGCCTTGGCTTCTTCTATTTATAAAGCTCCAAAGTTTTTCTTGTTGGGAGAGTTGTTTGGGGTTATACATGCTAAGTGCAGCACCAAATTCAGTTATGGTGTGAATAAGGCAGAGTAAGAGTGATTCCAGCAAAGTGGGATATCAAAAAGAACCATGAGAGATGAGATAAGACAGGTAAAAATATTTTCTGACAGTACTGAAGATATGCCAATTTAAAAACAGATTACTACCTATATAATTCCCTAAATTCTGGATCACTGTATCAGACTTAAGGTGAGCTTGATTTATACAGTACTGTGCAGGGGCATTAGTTTTACCAGAGGTAATTATTCACATTTCTTTTCATTTAGGGTGAAACTGTGATTAGAGGAGGGCTAGGACAAAATCTATAGAATGCCACTTTTTACATTTTGCCTTCCGGAAAGGGTACCATTTTTTCGACTGTTGTCTGCCATTTTGCAATGCAGAGAACTACAAAGGGACAGATGTTTAATTAGGTTACTTGTGATGGCAGAGTGAACAGTGGCATCAAATGATTTAGCTAAGTCTTGATAGGCAGGAAATCTTTCATCTATGGCTTTAATGAATCTTTCAAAGAAGACAACAAGGCTACCACAATCTTTGCATAGTAACTTTCAGAGCAGTCAGCAAGAGTGAAACAGCAGCCAGAAACAAGCTCGTTTTGAAAGGACAAAAGAAAGACAGCACTGGCAGAAAAAGAAACAGTATTGATATTTAAACTTTTTTGAATAATATATAAAAGACATATTGTTTCAGTAATACTAATAATTTAGTTTTAAATTTGTCTGGATGTATATTAACTGATAGTGAAATGTCAGCCCTAAATCATGGACTGAAATTTGTACCAACAGTCTTGCCGAGAATACGTGTTAAAAGCAGATATGTTCTGCTTTACAAGAAAATTGTATTTAATTAATTTTTTTTTTAAACAGCAAGCTGATGATTGTGATATACAGGAATTGTTAGATAGTACAACTGAAACAGATGATGATGATGAAATTATGTTTCATGTGATTCGTCCTTTCAGGATGAATTTAATGCATACTGTTGATTAGATACATCTGATATGCGTATTAAAAGTGACTTTATACCTTCATTTATTAATGAGAATGTTAAACACTTTTCAGCAATGGTTGGATTTATTCTTGAGAGAATGTGTTTGGATGCTTTAAAGGTAAGGGCAAATGTTTATAATTTATCCAAAACTGAATGGCTGGCTTTGAAAAGTTTGAGTAAATGACATGATCTTGTAATTAAGCCTGCTGACAAAGGTCACAAAAGTGCTGTTATGCATTTATGCAGTATAAAAAGATGTGTGAAGAAAATCTAAATGATGTTAATGTGTATAATAAGGTAACAGTTTTTGAGCATAATAGGGCTTTGTTAGAATTTAATGATTTAGTCATAAAAGGTTATAGGCTTGGCTATTTCAATAAAAAGATGATGTTGAAAAAAAGCTTTCTATCCAAGGATGTACTACAGGCAGATTTTATTGTTTACCAAAGATTCATATGAGCCTTACCTGGTCATCCTATAGTTTCAGCTACGGAATGTTTTTTGCATAATATTGGAATTCTGTTGCATAAATGTTTGCTACAACCAGTTAGGAAGTTGAGATCTTATATTCATGATTCGTTTGACGTTTTAGAAAAAACTGCAGTCTGTTGAATGGAAAACTGAAAACTACTGGTTAATTGTAGATGTTAAAAGTCTATATACAAATATAATTCACCATTTAGGGATAGAAACAGTGAAGTATTTTTTAGAGGATAACCCCTTAATGAATTATGTAATAGCATTACTTTATTTTTGCTTAACACATAATTATTTTGGAGATATAGTGGAGAAATATTTCCTCAAGTAAAAGGGATGGTGATGGGGGCATCTTTTGCCCCCATGTATGCCGATTTATTTATGGGCCTTTTTGAAAATAAGTATTTATATCAGATGGAGTTTTATAACAAGTGTATAATAAAATATTTCAGATTTATTGATTATCTTATTTTTTATGTGAAGGTGGAGAGAATGTAATAAATGACTTTATAGATAAGTTGCAATGTAATGAATTTGGTATTAAATTTGATGGGATACAAATTGGAAAGAAAGTGTTTTTGGATACAGAATTAGAAGGTAAGGTGGATGAAAATGTACAGACTACAATACATAGCAAATTTTCTAATACTAGCCATTTTTGGAAGGCAGAAGCTGCTCCCCATCCCATCTAATAAATTCATTACCATATAGTGAATTTTTAAGGGTCTCAAGGCTTTGTAATAGAAGTGAGATCTTATGGGAAGAATTAGGAAAAGCCTGTGGATATTTTTTGCAAAGAGGTTATGATTTCTGTGTAGTTGAAAAAGCCTAAGATAGATTGTTAAATAATGACTGGAATGAGGGCAATGATAGGAGTAGAAATATGATCTTTTATTTAGAGAAATAGGGGAAAAAATATTGGACAAATAGAGGTCAAAAAGGTTTATTTTGTGACAACACATAACATTATGACAGAAGAAATATTTAATGTTATAAAATATCATTGGGATAATTTGTTAAAAGATAAAAGGTTAAAAAATGTATTACTAAATAAGCCCCTTCTCTCTTTAAGGAAAGGACGTAGCATAAGGGACATAGTTACCCATAGTACTCTTGAGGTTCAAATACAGAATTATGTGTAGAACCAATGTCTATGGGACCTTTGCCATGTGGGAAGTGTTCACTTTGTCAATATAGTTCCTTTTTAATATGTAGTTGCTTTTTTGATCAAATTAATCATGTGATTTATACCCCTTGTAACACTATAGGTGTTGTTTATGCACTGAGATGCTCCTGTAATTTGTTTTATATTGATGAAATGAAAAGGCATTGTAAAGTGAGGATGCAGGAGTATCTCAGGGATATTAGAAATAAAAAAACTGAAAGCCCCATACCACATCATTATATGTTGTGTCATGGGGGGGTATATGTTTAAGGGGGTACAATTTTAGAAACTGTTAAAGGGTAGGATGAGATAAAATAATGAAAAAAAAATGCTTTATAAGGAGACAGTATGCATTTTAAAGTTTGGAAATCTAGTACCTTATGTGTTAAATCTAGAGTGTAATTGCAGAGTATTTATGTAATTAATTGTGCTTTTTTATTGGTGTTTTGTGTAATGCCTTAATTGGAGTGTTAATTGATGCTTTTATATAATGAATTTTGTGTGTGAAATGTTTTATCTCTTGAAGGCTTTTGAGCTGATGCACTAAGATATATTAAACTCTTGGAATTTGGACTTGTTCCTCCTATTTATTTATTTATTTATTTATTTAACCTTTGTTTACCAGGAAAGTCTGACTGGACTCAGGTCCTTTTTCAGCAGAGGCCCAGGGAGAAAAGCTCCATGAGTAACAGTAAATGTTCATGTACACATTACAATAATCAAAAATGTATAAAGTAAATAAAATGTAGCATACATAAGAACATACAAATTTGTTACATCTTGACAAAACCTAAGCTTTGAACATAGCTGGTACTATTTGTGGATATTATTTATGTCAAGATGTAAGGTTATGACAGGTCGGTAGGAACAAACGATTAAAGACCAGGGAGAAGTTGGATATGTTTTGGGTATACTGTGAGCACTCATGAGGGCTTATTACAGGAACATAGCCACTTATTTTTTAGATAAGCTGTAAGTGATGGCTTAAAGTAGTTAGTGGGTGAGATTGAGAGAATGGAGTTAGGAAGGGAGTTCCATATACGAAATATATAGTTGGAAAATAAAGAACCCACAATGAGTACTATTTTGTCTCCTTACTGAAAATTAGGATGATTGCATAAGTATCCCAGATGCTTTCAATGGCTGGAAATCAAATCCATTTCAATTGCTTAGAAGACAGCTATGCTCACAGGTATACCTCCAATGACACAATGCACCACAAGTGGAAAACTACCATGAAGAAGGCAAAAAGATAGAAAGTGGTAAGCATCAGATTACATTGTATAAACTACACAGGAAAGGGGGTGTCATGGAGTGCTACAAATGAACGCAGCAGTAAGAGATCAGGAGTACTACAAATGTGTGCAGCAGTAAGAGGTTAGAATTACTACAAATGTGTGCAGAGGTAAGAAGTCAAGAGTATTACAAATGCATGCAGCAGTTTAGAGGTTGGGAGTACTACAAATGTGTGCAGCAGTAAAAGGTCGGGAGTACTACAAATCTGTGCAGCAGTAAGAGGTTAGAAGTACTACAAATGTGTGCAGCGGTAAGAGGTCAAAAGTATTACAAATGCATGCAGCAGTTTAGAGGTTGGGAGTACTACAAATGTGTGCAGCAGTAAAAAGTCAGGAGTATTACAAATCTGTGCAGCGGTAAGAGGTCAGGAGTACTACAAATGTGTGCAGTGGTATGAGGTCAGGAATACTACAAATGTGTGCAGTGGCAAGAGGTCAGGAGTACTACAAATGTTTGCAGTGCTAACAGATCAGGAATACTACAAATGTGTGCAGCAGTAACAGGTCAGGAGTACTACAAATGTGTGCAGCAGTAACAGGTCAGGAATATTGCAAATGTGTGCAGCAGTAAGAGGTTAAGAGTACTACAAATGTGTGCAGCAGCAAGAGGTCAGGAGTACTGTAAATCTGTACAGTGGTAAGAGGTCAGGATACTACAAATGTGTGCAGTAGTAAGCGGTCAGGAATACTACAAATGTGCGCAGCCGTAAGAGATCAGGAGTACTGCAAATCTGTGCAGAGGTAATAGGTCAAGAGTACTACAGATGTGTGCAGCCATCAAAGGCCAGGAGTACTACAAATGTGTGCATCAATAAGAGGTCAGGAGTACTGCAAATATTATTTAATTATTTATTTATTTATTTTACGTTTGTTTACCAGGATGGTCCAGCTAGGCCAGAAGTGCCCATTTTCAGTGGAGTCCCAGGAAAAAAAGCTCCACATATAAGACATTTCACATACAATACAGAATTTACATTAATAAAGCCATTTAGTACATATTATTGGCAGCGTATACAATTGGTGAAAAAAACAGTACATAAGTAATCATTCTCAAATCAAAGATATTATACAAGCAATACAGTGTACATACACAAGAACATTCTATATGAGTAGTTTTCAGCTACAAAATGTATATAACACACCATGCACTGGGTGCAAAGCAGATATAGGAATTAGTTAGAGACTAGATACTTAAACTTTTAACATGTTTAGGAGATATAGTACTTGAGTGATAGACTATATGTGTCCTGTTGCAGGAATCAGCAAAGATGGTGGATATTGTTGCAGATATAAGTGGTAGTTATTAAGGTAGGCTGCAAGAGTACCTGAATGTCTCGCCTGGTTCAATGGTAGATCTATAAGGGTTAGGAAGAGAAGGAAGTAGACAGGAGGGATCAATGGTAGGACAATGAGGGTTAGTTGAAGAGGGAGGTGGACAGGATGGAAGGGTAAGTAAAACGACAGGTGGATGTGAAAGGAGGATGCCAGAGTAGTAGATTGGCGGTGAGAATAGTTGTGATGGTTTAAGTTAGTTTATACGAGATGTGGTGTTAGCACATGTGCACAGCCAAGATGAGGGAAGGTGTTGTTTCAAAGATGTCTTGAAGAGGGTAACTGAGTGGGTGGATCTAAGTGTTGGGGGGAGGGAGTTCCAAAATTTTGTGATGGTAAAGGAGTAAAGCATCTGGCCAGCCAAAAGTTTGTTTTTTTTTCTACATTTACGAGCAGTTGGTTTTTGGATCAAAGTGGTCTGTTAGGATGGTATAAAGTAAGTGTAGAAGGTAGAGCAGAGCACATGGATGGATTATGAATGAGTTTGTGAGCTGTAGTTAGTTGGATAAGGGTGAGATAGTTAGGGGAGTTCAAGCCATTTTAGGTTGTGTAATGATAAGCAGTGGTAGAATGAGTAGGAGGCATTAGTTACAAACTTAGCAATTTTGTTGTAGAATGAGTCTAGTTTGGACTTTAAAGAAGACTGAATTTTGGTGAGGTGGGAGGCACCATATAAAAGAGAGGGTAATAGAAAAGAAGAGTCAAGGAATAGTTGGGCTGATGCACTGAGTAGATGCTTGTGTTGGTACAGTGTGCCAAGCTTTTGATGTGTCTTTTTGACATTGGACTGGATGTGCAGGTCGACTGTGAGGTTTCATCTATGATGACACCTAGGAGTTTTGTGCTAGGTACAATGTCGATGGTGGTAGCATTTAGGGATTGAATGGTCAAGTTCTTTTTTTGTAGGGGTGTGGAATTTTGGGGGGCAAAGATTACTAGTTTGGTTTTGTTGGGGTTCAGGGCAAGATGATTATTATACATCCAAATTTCAGTGAAGGCGAGGGCGTTTTGGGTGAGTTGGTGTAGTTCTGCAGAGTTGTTTGCAGTGCAGATGATAGTGGAGTCATCTGCATACTGGATGACTGACCCTTGAGAGAGTGTGGTGTGGAAGTTATTGATAAATATGCTAAACAGAAGTGGCCTTAAAATGGAGCCTTGAGGAACACCAGTCATGGTGTTTAGGAAAGAAGTGTAAGAGTTCTGCCATTTAGCTGATTGTTGCCTGTTAATGAGGTAATTAGTGAACCAGTTTAGAGTTTGAGGTAAGGTACCTATGTTAGAAGGTTTTGTTAGAAGGAGAGAGTGGGATATATTATCGGAAGCTTTAGAAACATCTAGAAATAATGAAAATACGATTTTACCACCATTATGGGCTCGGTTGACAGTGTCCATGAAGGATATGAGGGCAGTGGTGGTACTATGTCCTGGCCTAAATCCATGTTGGGTGGGGGAGAGGATGTGATTGTGAGGCAGATGGTGAAGAAGTTGAGAATGAATACTTTTTTCCAGAATCTTAGAGATGGGTGATAGTATAGCAATGGGGCGGAAGTTAGTGGTGTCTGTGTTGGGGCCCTCCTTGTGTAGTGGGATGATGTAAGCTTTTTTGCAGATGATGGGCATATAGGATTATTGGACACCTCTGCTGAGAAGTATGCTGATAGGGTAATTGAGTTGGCCAAGATTTGCAGGTATTTGGCGGGTATATTGTCAGGGGCATTTGTGCATGGTTTTAGTTTTAGAAGCAATTTTTTAATAGTTGAGGTGGGTATAGGTGACAGAGTAAAGTTGGGAATAGGGAATGTGCTGGTTTTAGCTGTGGAGAGGTCTGTGGTGGACAAGTTGGTCTTGGGAAAGGTAGCGGTTAGATTGGCTATAGTATCTATGAAATAGGAGTTGAAGGTTGCAGCAATTTCAGCCAGTGTTTTATTTGGATCTGGGCAAGAATTATTAGTAGAGCCTGGGTTTAATAAAGAGTTGAGAGAGCTCAAGAATTTCTTTGAGTTTTGCTTGTGTTGATTTTGTAATATAAAGTAGTGTTCATTTTTGTTTTGTAGTACTAGGCACGTAACCTGGTTTCGGAGCTGTTTGTATTGGGCAAGGTCAGATGGAGTTTTTGTTTTTCGCCAGATTTTCCATGATTTGTCCTTACGTTTCATGAGATCCTCACTGGATCTTGTTAGCCAACTGGCATGGTTGGTCTTTACTCTCTTTTGTCTAAGGGGAGCGAGATTGTTTAGTATGCTGAGGAAGGTTGAGTTGAAGAACTCAACTGCCTCATCAAGGAGAAGTGATTTTAGTGCATCCCAGTTGATGCTACCTTTGGTTAAAGCTAGACGGACACAACTGGGATTCATCTCTGTTAAACCTGTACTGATGTTTATTAATTGCTGTGGTACAGTCACATTGTATAAAGGCTGGTAAGTGGTCACTTATACCATTGGAGAGTGTACCAGTGGATGTGATCTTATTTGGGTTGGACACTAAAATCCAGTCTAGGATTGAGACACTAGTATTAATTGTATTAGGCCTGGTTATGGTGTTAACTAGATGGGTGAACTTATATAGATTGATATTGCAGTTACAGTGGTGTGGGGATATGTCTAGCCAGTTGATATTTACGTCTCCCAGTATGGTAGTCTCATTTTTTAATGTTAGTAGATGCCCAGGCAAGGATTTCCTCAAGAATTGGTATGTTATTGCCTGGGGGAATGTAAATGACTATCACACAGAGGTTTTTGCAATTATTCATTGTAAGGAAAGAAACTAGAAGTTCGGCTTTTGAGAACTGTGGGATGGGTTTTGTATATGGGACAATAGTGAAGGACATTGGGTATATTAGAGACATGCCTCCACCTTTTTTTCGAGGTCTGTCAGCCCTAAGACAGGTGAAATCTGGGGGAAGGAATTCTGTGTCTTTTATATAGGGTTTTAGCCATGTTTCGGTTGCGGCAATTATATTGGGTTTGTTGTGGGTTATACATGCATGGAAGTCGGGTATTTTATTTCTGATGCTTTGTAGGTTAACTGTAGTGAAGTTTAATGATTTAAGGGAGGTGGGGGGTTGCAGAGAAGTGAAGGGACACAGGTTGGGATGCATGCCTCTACATAGTGATAGTTTTGTTACAGGATATGGGAGAGTAGTGTATTCTAGTTTCTGTTTTACTTTGATTGGATAATTTAGAGAGAAAATATTATTGTTGTGGTGATGGTGTGGGAGGATTTTTACTCTGGTACATAATAATATGCTTGTGTTGTAAAGGCTAGCTGATATTTGTGGGAAGGAAGTGGTGTGTTCAGACTATATGGGGAGACAGGATAATGGACAGTGGGATGAAGAGGTAGAAGAATGATGCAGAGAGGTAGATGTAGTAGGATATTGAAGGAGAGTGATAAGGTAGTTATGGTAATGATAGTAGAAATGGACATTGTAGTATGGGATGAGGGTGACTAAAGGAGTGAAAATTAGTGTGCAATAGTGAGATTTGGTGGTGGAGAAATATGTGTGGTGGCAAGAAGTCAGGAGTGCTATAGATGTGGGCAGTGATAAGAAGTCAGGAGTGCTACATATGTGTGCAGTGGTAACAGATCAGGAATGCTACAAATATGTGCAGGAGCAACAGGTCAGGAGTACTACAAATGTGTGCAGTAGTAACAGGTCAGGAGTACTACAAATGTGTGCAGCAGTAACAGGTCAGGAGTATTACAAATGTGTGCAGCAGTAACAGGTCAGGAGTATTACAAATGTGTGCAGCAGTAACAGGTCAGGAGTACTACCAATGTGTGCAGCAGTAACAGGCCAGGAGTACTACCAATGTGTACGGAAGTAAAAGGTCAAGAGTGCTACAAATGCATGCAGCAGTAAGAGATCAGGTACTATGGCATAGTGTGAGCCCATACACAGGACATATACAGGGCAGGTTTCCTTCTCTGCTGGTATTTCCACAGCTATTCTACACATGCAAGTTATACTTTCAAAAATCTGAAAATTAGGATTCTTTGTTGTTGAAATTTCTCTTTATTTTTCTGTTCTTCTGTCATTAACATGAAATGTACTAAAATGTGGCACAAAAGTGACTTGAAGATTATGCGGCAAATATTGCAGATCCTAAGGGTCAGTGTGATTACCAGTAGATCTGTATTAGAGTAAATTGCTGTGGCCACACAAATGAAGAATTCCTATAGTCACATCTCGCCCCATTGAGCAACAAGTCTGTAATGTTAATGTCTGCTACAATTCAGTTCATCCAAGCTCAGCCAAATACCATATCACAGAATTAAATAACCTGTCAGTAACAGATGGAGATACTACATCCTCCCCCCCATAAACAAGAACTTTAACCTGACTTGTAATTTGATTCATTTACTAGCGAATGTATCCCCCTCCACTTTTGATAGACTTTCACTCATAGTTATTATTTGTCACTAACAAATGTTTGCTGCGTGATACTGGACTAGTTGGATATTTGAGAACTGGTATCTCAGTAACCTGAAGTTACTTTAGAAAGAGTAGTGATGTCATTAAGGTCATGGCTTTCAGTTTCACTTACAAGCAAATATGGGATGGTGAAATGACGCGTGTTCTGCCAAACCCATGTGTCAGCAATTAAAATAAATCCTGTTGAAAAGTGTCTCCAGTTCATCTGAACATTTTTACTGGAACAATAGACATGCATTTCTGTATATATATGTAGGCATGTGCTAGTTTGTGTGTGTGTGTGTGTGTGTGTGTGTGTGTGTGTGTGTGTGTGTGTGTGTGTGTGTGTGTGTGTGTTTTGTCTGTCTGCAAATATGTGAAAATTCTAGTCAAGAAAAATGATATCCATGTTCATGCTAGAAATAAAAAGAAAGTCTGAGGGCTGAATGACAAATAACGCAGCAGAAGCTACAGAGTTTAAAAATAAAATAAATAATAGAACTATGTTTTTCTGATAGTCTGACAGGGAACTCTGCAACAAATTAAACAAATTCAGTATCAGAACTTTGCTTAGTCCACAAACTTTGAGTTCAGTACTGCAGATGATTTCTAAGTAATGCCTATTTTAACATCAGAAGTAAAGCTGTTGCTGCCAGTAAAGATTTCTTTGGACTAGAATTATCATGCCTCTGACTTTATGCTGCCCATCTCTGTATTAAACTAGTGCATAGGCATAGATGTGCAGACGCTGTCAGTACACAAGTATGGGGGTCTGTGACTCTAGTGCATAGCTATAGATGTGTAGACTCTGTCAGTACACAAGTGTGGGGGTCTGTGACTCTAGTGCATAGCTATAGATGTGCAGACACTGTCAGTACACAAGTATGGGGGTCTGTGACTCTAGTGCATAGCTATAGATGTGCAGTCACTGTCAGTACACAAGTATGGGGGTCTGTGTCTCTAGTGCATAGATATAGATGTGCAGACGCTGTCAGTACACAAGTATGGGGGCCTGTGACTCTAGTGCATAGCTATAGATGTGCAGACACTGTCAGTACAGAAGTATGGGGTCTGTGACTCTAGTGCATAGCTATAGATGTGCAGACACTGTCAGTACACAAGTATGGGGGCTTGTGACTAGTGCATAGCTATAGATGTGCAGACGCTATCAGTACGCAATTATGGGGGGGGTCTGTGACTCTAGTGCATAGCTATAGATGTGCAGACGCTGTCAGTACACAAGTGTGGGGGTCTGTGACTCTAGTGCATAGCTGTAGATGTGGAGATGCAGTCAGTACACAAGTATGGGGGCCTGTGACTCTAGTGCATAGCTATAGATGTGCAGACACTGTCAGTACACACGTGTGGGGGTCTGTGACTCTAGTGCATAGCTATAGATGTGCAGACTCACATACATGCATATGCACACATATCTCCTGACATTTTAGCACAAATAATCTGGACCAAGTAATGAATAATGGGCGGAAGGCCCAAAAATAGGGACTGATTTTAAATATTGCTCTTATAAATATATAAAGTTGCTAAAATAATAGATTTTGCATTGATATGCATTTTCTGAAGGGTATGACATTTGAAATTCAAATGTCTGTCATTATTTTGTGACTTCGTTCCTCAATGATTTATCAGAAATTCACAGATTTTATTAGAAACAGACCAAAATATGAGTCACAAATCTGGTCATTCTGCAGAAATCTATACAGTTGCATAATTGCTTTTGGCTGCTTTTTACATATTATTAAATCAGACACCAGATACGCAAGTATTTTACTTTTGTAATTCATCTGTGCAATAGTGATTCTAGAAGGGCTGAGGGTCTTGTGTATCAGCTCTATGATGCCTTGTCACTGTGAGCAGATTACTTCTATATTAGGGATTATCTTTTTATTTAGGGAGATTTGTTTTCTCCTCAGTCTGTGATGACCATCTTTGAATGAGAAGTAACTATGAAATCATACTACTCTGATTACCTCTCTTATTCTGAAATAGAAAGAGAAATGTGTATGTCACACGTTCAACTCTCTGTCAAGTCTATGTCTAAATCTAGACTGTTGTTACTAATTAATTTTATTTCTATGTGTTAAAAAGTCTGGTGGGTTAATCTCCATGGATCTTTTTAAGCCAGAATGACTGTGTTTTATTAATTTAATTTGTTCATTTTAATTTCTTTATTGATCAATTAATAAAGGTTAAAAAAAATAATAATCCAAACAGATGCGCTTGATGGAAGGTTACTGGAAAAACTAAAAACACAGCAAAGTAAAATAAAATCTTCTCTTTTAATATACAAAGGTGAATGCTTTCACAGTGACAACCACTGCTTCATCAGACATTAGTTGCAAGTTCCAACCACACAAATGCACAGTTTAAAATTCAAAGCAACCAATCATACTAATATATCAATTAATTGTATGAAAATTACACTTAAAAGCAGAAGTGTGTTTTTAAAGTGCAATATAATAGACTGTACTCTTAGCAGTACAGGTAAAAATACTAATGTGTATGGGACTATTTTAACTTTCCAGACTTAAGAACTGGCTTTAAGGGTACACTATCATTTAGACCTAGCATAAAGAAACCAGAAGTTGTTTGCAGTATGCAGACCAAAGTCAAAACAAAACCTGAAAGCTTTTAGTGTTTTATTTCAGGACTTTTAAATACAATAAACGTGCTGATAGACACTATCTTAAATTTTCAAGATTAATTTAAATATTTTTAATCTCACAAGTCAAAAAAATAATGTCAAGGTTTTGTAACCAGTCATGTTAGTGAACTCAGTTGAAAAACAGCCTTAGTAATCAGCCAAACCTATGATTGTACCACAGCTAACACTCCAGCTGGGCTCCAATAAGTAGTGTTCTAATAAAACAACTATATATATATATATATATATATATATATATATATATATATATAAAATCTTATAAGTCAATATAATAATATTTTTGACAAGAACGTTTGCATGTGCAGAAGTGCAAATGCATCTCCCGTTGCAGCTGTAATGGAGTTTGCTGGCTGCTGGGAGGAGGATAAGGACAATCATCAAGGTCTGCAGACTGATCCACTCCATCTTAAGGGCTTTCACCTCAACAGGGAACAAACAAGTCTGACATCTATTAACTTACACAGGAATGGATGGGTATGTCATGTTCAGGAAGGGAGCTATTAGGCTGGTCCTCTGGACGGATGGACACACACAGACACACACACACACACACACATACACACACACACACACACACACACACACACACACACACACACACACACACCCTTTGTTTCTTACCTAATTCCCAGCAACCAAAGCCAGCAGTCAGCATCCAAAGCGGCACCATGCTGCAGTATAAGCCAGCCAGGCGACCATCATTCTTCTGTCGAGCAGCTGAAACAGCAGCATAACGCAGCAGAAACAAAGTCCCTCTCTCTCTAACGCAGCAGAAGCAAAGTCCTTCTCTTGGCAGCACCATGCTGCAGAAGCAAAGTCCCTCTCTTGGCAGCATAAGCCAGCCAGCATTCTTCTCTCAGCAACACCAAGCAGTTCTTTCTGTTAGCACCAAAAATGGAAGCATATACAAACCCAGCAGCATAAGCAAAGTCCAAAACGGCAGCATAAACAAAGCTTCTCTCTGCAGCATTTTCAAATTCTCGGCAGCAAAGCACTTCCTGCCTGTCCGCAGCCAGCCAGAAATGATGATGTGAGTTCCTTGAGCAAAATTCCGACTGGCTGGTAGCACTGACGGAGCTGAAATCATCGCACACGCGATGACATCAGCTCCAACAACGTGAAAGTTAAAAAAAAAAAAGCAAAGAAATCAGAAAGGAAGGGGTGCCACACGGGAATCATGGCACCCCTTCATTTGGACCCCAAAACTTGGTAAAAATCGAGTAATTCGAGACGGTTGGGAGATCTGGTGCATGTACATGTATGAATGTGTGTGCATCTAGTGTTTGTGTGTCTGAGCAAGTGCTTGTTTGAGTGTGTGTTTATGCATGTATCTGTATATGTATGGATGTATGAATGTATGTACAGTGTGTGTGCCAGCATGTGTACACATTAATGTATATAAATTTGTGCATGTGTGCATAACACATGCACAGATTCATATGCATGCATGTGTACACTTATGCATGCATGTATATGAATGTGCATGTGTTATGTATGTGCACAGATAAGTGATTGTATGTGAGTCTGCATGTTTATGTACATTCATGCATATGTGTACATTCATGTGTGGCATGTGTGTGTGTGTGTGTGTGTGTGTGTGCACATTAGGTGCTGGTGTGTGTGTCTGTGTGTTTATTTGTATATGCACTTGTTGGTGCATATGTGTATGTGCATTGTGTACATGACTTCATGCATGTGTACATATATGCGTGGTATTTGCATGTTTGTGTGAACATGTATGTATTTGTGAGTGCTTAGAGTGCATGTAAGTGTGCACATACATGAGTATGTGAGTTTGTATGTATCCACACTATATGTGTGCATATGGGAGTGTGTGTGTGTGTGTGTGTGTGTGTGTGTGTGTGTGTGCATGTGTGTGTGTGTGTGTGTGTGTGTGTGTGTGTGTGTGTGTATATGTAAATGGGTGTGCATATATATATATATATATATATATATATATATATGTGTGTGTGTGTGCATGTATTCATGAGGGCATATATAAACATATATATATATATATATATATATATATATATACATATACATATATATATATATATATATATATATATATATATATATATATATATATATGTGAATGTGTGCATGCACTCATATGTGTCTGCATGCATTATATATGTGTACATGTGGATATTTGCATTATGTGGTCTGTGTGAGTATGTACATTAAGTGTGTGTGTGTGTGTTTGTGTGTGTGTATGAGCATACACGTGTATCTGTGTACACAAATATGCCGGTGTATATTTGTATATATGTTTGCATGAGACTGTGCATGTGCACATGTATATGTGGTGTTTCCACGTTCCCACTTGCACATTTGTGTATGTGTTTGCTATTGTGCACATGTATGTATCTGAGTGTACCTGCCAGTATGCACATATGTGAGTATGTGTGTTTGTGTGCCACACTTTGTGTGTGTGTGTGTGTGTGTGTGTGTGTGTGTGTGTGTGTGTGTGTGTGTGTGTGTGTGTGTGTGTGTGTGTGTGAGTATGTGTGGTGTTTTTGTGTGTATGCTTGTTTTCCTGGGTGTGCACGTCTGTATGTTAGTGTTTGCACATGTGGTGTACATGTGTGTACATGTTTGCATGAGATTGTGCATGTGCACATGTATGTGTGGTGCCCTAACCTCCTACCCCTTAAAGCACAGTTTTCTATGCACCTCTGTAACTCTCCCGATCTCTATTGTGCTGCTTGCCAGTGAAGCACAGAGGAAATTAAAAACAAACTACACTTATAAATATAAGCCACAACTGCAAAAGAGACCCCCTTACAGATCTTGTTTGTCTAAGACAAGAGCGAGAAGTGTTAATATGTTGAAGAAAATGATCCATATTCATAACATTGTACTTTACAAGTACTTGTTTATGTAACTACTACTTATATTTTTTTCATTCCCTTTATGAGTACACTGAATACTACTCTCTCACTAAAAGAAAGACCTGTATCAGTAAATCTGAGCTATAAAATTGAGATCAAGTGTTGTTTTGATAGGGGTAATGTTATAGAACAGGATTTCAGTAATGTAATATGTAGGGTTATGGTAGGGGTATGGTTAGAGTTAAGGTTAGGGTTACTGTTAGCATGAATGAGTGAGGTAGGGTACACTTCTTGGTAATAAAGATTTATGGTGACATTTTGCTTCAGAAAAAAAAAATCAGAATGAAAAGAAATGCGGTCCAACTGGATGGAAGTTCAGCTCATTTTGGGAAGTCGTAGTAAACTTCTTGTATTACTTGCAGATATACCTCCTCCAGCTCCTTAAGTACTTCTGGAGTTATGTGGGTCTTCACCACCAATGTTTAGCATGAAGGTAACTTAAGATATTTTTATTTTAACCCAAAATGAACAGCTCAGTTTAATGGAAGAGTTTTTAATTATTTCATTTTTATAAAGACAATGAATGAACAAATCTGTAGTCCTAAAACTAATGGTTATTCTTTGCTTTCCCATACATCATTCCCAGCCCCTACTCTGGAGTATTTAATACATTTCTTTGTTAAATGTCTGTGAAGTATGACTTTTATATTGGTTTGTCCCTCAGATATAGCCAGAGTAAGCTGACCCAGGGTTTGGGCATCTCAGGAAATTCTGTCTTCCCAAAAACAATTATAGAATGCAGGAAGAGTTCAACTGCTGTCCTGATGGGGGGGATTCCTCTGTGTTTCTGTTATTGGTGATGCAATTGAAGTAGTACTGGTGCTACTTAAACATTAGGTGGTATGTTCTAAGTTATTAATTTGTATTTTCAAATCCCTGACAGTCTTTCTTGTTTTGGCAGTTGGATATATATGATAGTTGGAACTTAGTGGGTTGAGTTGCCCACTTCCTTTTTCTATTTGCCTCCCAAAATGATAATCGGTACATACCTCAGTGTGGTTTGCTGATTTCTCAGACTTGCTAAGGAACTAACTTGTACCCTTGGAGCAAGAATGCATGGAAAGTCTGATCTACTAGGTTAGAAAGATTACCATCATCTGAAGAGTGTTGAGGTTCAAGGATGATGCCCAGTGGATCTCATTCCTTGGATAGCTGGTCCTTTGACACATGCCTCCATTCTTAGCAGAGACAGCTAAAGTGTTTGTGCGCTGACCTGAAGAGGGTTAGTTCATTCCTATCACATAGTGGGTGTCAGAGATGCTGTGGTTATTTGACTGGCAGATTCTGGGAGTCTCTGTCAGTGCATCACTGGATTGGTATGTCTTGGTGTTGATCGTTATGAATTTTGTAACAGTCATGAACTCCAATACCAGATTGCTAAGGTTATTGATGTGCTAAAGGGTATTGGTGCCCAATTCTTATTTCTTATATTATATTATAGCAGAGACAAAGCTGGCTGTGGTTTTCTTCTGTAATAAAAAAATTTTGCATTTGACATCATTTTGGTGTCATGTTTTTGAGATTTATTACCCTATTTAATATCTGAGGGGCGATTGACCATTTTTGTGTGATTTATATGGTGGAATAGACAGTTTGTTAGACTTAAAGTATGTTTTTCATGGTATGTAATATATATCAGTGTGTATTTTAAATATCTGGAGGGTTGTACATGGGATTGTGCTTAGTAACAATATTGGACAGATATCACTTAGTCAGTACTATTGCTAGTTATATACTATTCTATATACTGTGCTGTGTTTTCACCTATAGTTACAGTTTACAGCTATTTACTAGCATTACAATATGTTTTGCGAGTTATATCTCATATGGGGAATGTATTTCATCTCTGAACAGTTTACGGAGTGTTTCCAATATACTTATCATTATATTTAAATACATTTGGGATTTCCCAAGGCTTGCTTGGCAATATACCTTTTTATGGTGTTTCTGAATTCCAAACACATATGTGTATTTATAAGCTTATGTTTATGGAGCTCTTGTTCTTAATGATACAGTTTGTACCTGACATGGGATTGTCATAGATGCAATTTATTTTGCTCTAAATATTGATTTTTGAAGCTTACATTATTGTTGAGCTCAACCTCACCAGTTTCGGTGCCTCTACTTTACAGCTTCCATATTTGATATTTTTTGACCATCAGATACATGTAGGCATGGTAATAGTCTCTATTGTCATATGCCATGGACTTATATTGAATTCTGTATTTTGCTGTGTGCAAACTTATTTTCAATATAATCATTGTCCTGGCATAGATGCCTCAAGATTATGGTCTTTCATTTTTGAACTTTGTTTCACAAGTTTTATTTAACAAGTTTCATCTATATATTTTTTACAATTTAATTAAGTGGGAGAGACGAATGTCGACCACGGATTATAGGAACAGATTTGTTCTTGATAATTAGTTACCATTGGTCTGATTGTGGTTTACACATGAGCTGGTACTTGGTTTATTGATGACGGCTGAGACGAATGTCGGCCGCTACTGTGATCTAATATTGTGCTTTATTGACATTATGGTTGACTGTTCTCTTTTGTTACCGAAGCTGTTCAGGTTTATTCTGTGTTAAGATTTGATGTTTTGGTGCGTATCTGTATTGTCTTGAA